>NC_045434.1:171590348-171612586 GCF_002776525.5 Piliocolobus tephrosceles
CTGCCAGGGGATAGAACTAAAACATGAAAAGTAACTGCTACGAAAGCACTGTAGATCCTTTTGCTGATGTTTCACTATCACTGTAAGATTTTAAAGTATGAGTACCCTTCAAAAATGTTCTATTTTCAGTAAGTTGTAATAGCTCACCTTATAACTTATGTGCAATAAAAATTCCCACTTGGCTGGGTGTGGTGGCTCACGCCTCTAATCCTAGCACTTTGGGAGGCCAAGGCGGGCAGATCACGAGGTCAGGAGTTCGAGACCACCCTGACCACCATGGTGAAAACCCTGTCTCTACTAAAAATATAAAAATTAACTGGATGTGGTGGTGCGCGCCTGTAATCCCAGCTACTCGGGAGGCTGAGGCAGGAGAACTGCTTGAACCTGGGAGGTGGAGGTTGCAGTGAGCCAAGATCGTGCCAGTGTATTCCAGCCTGGGCAACAGAGCGAGACGCTGTCTCAAAAAAAAAAAAAAAAAATCTCACTTGGCCGGGCGTGGTGGCTCATGCCTATAATCCCAGCACTTTGGGAGGCCGAGATGAGTGGATCACGAGGTCAGGAAATCGAGACCATCCTGGCTAACATAGTGAAACCTCTTCTCTACTAAAAATACAAAAAATTAGCTGGGCATGGTGGCACGCGCCTGTAATCCCAGCTTCTCAGGAGGCTGGGGCAGGAGAATCACTTGAACCCGGGAGGCAGAGGTTTCAGTGAGCCAAGGTCACACCACTGCACTCCAGCCTGGGTGACAGAGCGAGACTCCATCTCAAAAAAAAAAGACTTTTTAAATGTAATATTCATAATTCTATGAATGAAGGATTATCATCCTCTTCTAAGAATTTGCAGAGTAGTTAAATGCCAAAAATAGGGTCTTTCATATGGTAAACACTCAATAAATACAGTTGAAAGGATGAATGATTGGGGGAAGAAAGAATGAATGACTTGTCGAGGTCAAATAACTAGCAAGTAGTGAATCAGGGATTCAGATCTGGCTTTATGACTCCAAAGCAGTTTAAAGCCATAAATATTATCCTTGCCAACTTACCCTCTTCCACAGCTATCCAGGAATTGTAGAACTAGACAAAATTTGTGTTCTGAAGTAGTCTGGCGGTCAAACTGGTCCTGGCAAACCTGTTTGCAAAGTTATTACACAAGTCTGCCAGTCAAGATCAAGAAACATATCTAAGGAATTGCAGAGGCAAGCACTCAAAATATTAAACATATGCATAGATTCTTATGTAAAGGTAAAAGAAAATCTATATAATAGTCCTCCAGACTTCTGGAACTCTGAGCTCCTTAGCCTAGCATTTGAAGCCCTCCATAATGGAGGTCTTTAATATTGTTAAGGTTTTCTCTATCACAAACCTTTCTTCGCATCTCCTTACACTTCTTCCTCATTGCTTTCTACACGTTTCTTAATATTCCCCCATCTTCATTTATGCACTGTTCTATGTCTGAAATCATCCTCTCTATCTACTTATCAAATTATTATCCATTTTTCTTGATAGTACTTTAAAGCATTCTCCCTTCTCCACAATCTTAACATCTTTTTGAACCTCTCTGAGGTCAGTGATTTCTTTTATTCCTGTATTATTACAGATAATAGGAATCAAATAATTATATGAATGAATGAGTGGTAAACTTCTAGCAGACAGGAGTCTTGTTCACCTTGTATCGCCCAAGCAGCCTTTTGGGAGATAGGATGCTTAGGTTTGAAGAACATGTAATCAAATATAGGTTAGGGACTGGGGTCCACCTCTTTATAGCTTGATGATCAGGGACAATTATTTCTACCTCTTTGTAGCTTGATGACCAGGGGCAGTTAACCTTTCAGAAGTATCATTTTGTGAGTAAAATGAAACCTCAGGTAGGCTTAAAAAAATGATAATCAGTAGTTCTTTGTATGCAGTTCAGAATATGCAGAAGTATTTCTTGAATCTTTATACAGTTGAATTGAATCACCTTCTAGTGTGCTACTTTCCAAGGGATATACTGATAAGTAATCAGTTATGATAAAAACATATAGTCTAGAATTCAGGGTAACCACACATGAAACAAAGCAAACTGTACAAGACAATAAAGTATGTGATACAGGAATTCAGAGGAGAAGAGAAGGTCATTAGTAAACCCAAGTAGAGTCCTGAAAGGTGATCTAAAAGCTGTGCAGTATTTGGAAGGGAGCAAAGGAAAGGAGGATAAGAACAATATGAACAAATATTGTAGTGAGCATGTTTTTGACATGAGGGGATATCAGGCAAGCTCTAGAGAAAAAGCCAGTTTTGAAGAATAGTTACAATAGATCTACCTTGGAAAGGCCTTCAGACCTCAAGAAGTCTTTCCATTACTCGCCACTTCTGTCTCCAAATTCATTCAACATGTATATATTGATCATTGACACCATCTATTGTTTGAGCCTCATTTCCCAGTAGACTTCTCTCACACAGCCTTCACATTGAGCTTTTTGCTGCCTCCTGAACGTGGTCATTTTTCTGTCCTTCCCACCTTTAATGTCTCAGCAGCATTTGGCATAATTGATCCCGCCCTCCTATTTGAAACAGTTATTTCTTTTGGCTCCCTTATACTGGACTTTCTTGATTTTTCTCTTCTCTCCTTTGATAAAAAGGAGATTTATCAATCTCCTTTAAACTGACTCATTCTCCTCTGCTTGATTTCAAATGACTGAAATGCCCTAGGGTTCCATCTAGGCCTCTCTTTTCTCTGTGTCACTTATTTTTCTAGGTAATTTGTTTTGGCCACGAAGCTTAAAAACTGACTACATGCTACTGACTCGCCTGCTCTGGGCTCTCTTACTTGATCTTTGAGTCTTATATTCAACTGTACATGACATTTTCTTTTTACTGTGTAATAGGCATCTCGAAACATCTCAGTAGACATCTCAAATTTTGAACAAAAACTTCACTCTCAATTTCTCCACTTCACCTGCCACTATTTCACTTTTTCTTGTTAAATGTAATTCTATTCTCCTATTTACTTACGCTAGAAACCTTGGGGTTATGCTTTTCTGTCACACTCCATCAGTAAGTGGTCTGACTTCCACCTCTCAAATATATTCTGAACTTAATAACTTTTCATCTCTGCCTCTACCACCTTAGTCCAAGTTACTATCACTTCTTTCCTGAACCAGCCTCCTGTCTGCTTTCCCTACCTCCAGTCTTTGCTCTCTGTAGCCAGAGTAGCCAGAATAATCTTATATAAATGTAAATGTAAGTCATATCTTACCAGTTCCTGTTATAAAATGTTCCAGGGGTGAGCCAGGCACTGTGGCTCACACCTGTAATCCCAGCACTTTGTGAGGCTGAGGTGGGTGGATCATGAGGTCAGGAGTTCAAGACCAGTCTGACCAACATGGTGAAACCTCATCTATACTAAAAATGCAAAAATTAGCAGGGCGTGGTGGTGCATGCAGCTCCTTAGCACCTGGAACAATGCAAGTCATCAAGTCTTAACTCCCATGGTAGTTTTCCAGAAGGCAACATTTCCGTGTGAGATACAAAGATGAATAAGACTCTTGCGTTCTAGAAATTCACAATTCATACATTATTCAGTAAATATTTATCTGCAGTGTGTCACACATTATGCTTAATTTCTTTCTTTTCTTTCTTTCTTTTTTTTTTTTGAGACAGAGTCTCCCTCTGTTACCCAGGCTGGAGTGCAGTGGTGCCATCTCAGCTCACTACAACCTCCGCCTTCTGGGTTCAAGTGATTCTCCTGCCTCAGCCTCCCGAGTAGCTGGAACTACAGGAGCCCAGCATGACGCCCAGCTAATTTTTTTTTTGTATTTTAGTAGAGACGAGGTTTCACCATGTTGCCCAGGGTGGTCTCAAACTCCTGAGTCCAGGCAGTCCACCCGCCTCAACTTCCCAAAGTGCTGGGATTACAGGCGTGTGCCAGTGCGCCCAGCCCATTATGCTTAATTTCTAAGGATATAATGACAAAGGTCCTTGCTTCAAGAAATTCTATTCTAGTTGGTATGATTTCCTTTTATTTTGATTAGTAATATTTCATGATACATATGTTGGTGCTTGCTAGGTATAGTCTATAAGCTGTGAACGCTATGGAGGACAATAGGGCAGACAGATTATCTGCCTAATTCTTTTTTTTTTTTTTTTTTTGTTTGAGACAGAGTCTTGCTCTGTCACCCAGGCCGGAGTGCAGTGGCACAATCTCAGCTCACTGCAAGCACCGCTTCCCAGGTTCACGCCATTCTCCTGCCTCAGCTGGGACTACAGACGCCTGCCACCATGCCCAGCTAATTTTTTACAGTTTTAGTAGAGATGGGGTTTCACCTTGTTAGCCAGGATGGTCTCCATCTCCTGACCTCATGATTCGCCAGCCTCGGCCTCCCAAAGTGCTGGGATAACAGGCGTGAGCCACCGCACCCGGCCTATCTGTCTAATTCTAATCTTTATGTTGTCTTTGTATTCATCACATAGTTACAGATGGCAAAGGAGGAAAATCAAAGGCTAAAACCATGGAGCACACCCAAAATATTTTCCTGGTACCATAGGCATGGCAAAATTACACTTGAGACAGGCAGTAGAAATTATTCAGGCATACTAGTGATAGGTCTTTATTTTCAATACTGATGAAAATAGTGTTTCTAATATTAGTTTAATACTCATTTAATATTAGTTTAATACTTCTGTTATTCCATAACAGCTATTTCACTTGTAATTAAACCAGAATCTTTGTGTATACATTTTAGTAGCATATTTGGAATTTGATATAATTGACAGTTTCAGGAGGAGAAAAAAATAGAACCATGACTTATGTTTCTTATTTTTTGTCGCTAATTTCATATACTCTTCATGGTTCTGATACATTTCTAAATTTTGGAACTTTGTTATGGACTTTACAAAATGTTGCTATGATTTCTCCAGTTTCTAAGTTCTGCGTATTACTGGGTCCTAAGTGAAAGCACAAGTATTTTGAATGAATTTTTACATAGCAAGTAAAGTTCTGTAGATTTCAGTATTTTCTGAATTTTGACTGAAATCATATTCTGTTATACAACATTCATGAATATAAACAATAGCTTCATACTTCTGTTATTCTAGAACAGCTATTTGACTTGGAATTGAAGCAGAGTCTTTGAATATACATTTTAGTAGCATATTTGGAGTTGATATAATTGACAGTTTTGTTGGAGGAGATACATATGCAGATACTATGAATTAGCATATGACTTGTAGAAAATTCTTAAGTATACAAGGCATTTAGACTTGAAATTTTAAAACACCTTGGTAGAGAAAGAGTTAACAGGTTAGCTCCCTTTGGTGGTTCTCAGTGTGTTCTCTTGCCTTTAGGAGCTGAAAATATGATAACATTGGGCCCGGACATGCCTGTGTGGAGGTTAGGGTACTCCTGGGGTTTTTGCAGCCAGCTGTAAAGCAAGCTAGAACTTGTTCATCTCTAAGTTCCTTGTTTTTCTTTCAACCCTTTCAGTGCCCTGCAGGAGTCATTAAATCAAAACTTCATGCTGATCATCACCCACCGAGAAGTCCAGCGGGAGTACAACCTGAACTTCTCAGGAAGCAGTACTATTCAAGAGGTGAGTTATGTCTCACAGCTAAGAAATAAAGGTAGCTCATTATAGCTAATGTTGACCCTGTTAAAGAGGGCTTATCTGTTCTGGTTGGAAATTCTCTTTATGTTTCATTATTGAGTTCTTAAATTTTAATTAACTGGAGCATCAATGATTACTGTAGATATATTAAATGACTTGACCTAGAAAGAAAGATGTAAATGGGAACTCTTGATAATTTTTAAACTAGTCAACTTGAAATGCTTCTTAAAAATAACTGATTATTATGTAATATATTTCATGGTTTTATAGTCATTATTAGAAATTAGAATTCTACTACTTAGGAAATTGTTGACAACATTCATTTTGGAGGATGCTTATATTTTATTTGAAAGGTTGCTCTTAAATAATCATTTATACTGTGTAGTCTGCCTGTTTCTAAAAGGAATTTGAGGGGACTTTTCTTAAGCAGCTCAATCCTGCCCTTGGGCAGTATTCCTAAGATGCTGTTGGAGACTATCTTTTAGCTTAGAATATGAGAAGAGTCTATTTATAGTGTCAATATTTTCTTCAGCACGACCAACCAGGGCCACTGTTTCAAAAGAGAACCTCCCCCAAGAGAGAAGAGGTACCTTCTTGGTATGCCTTGGGCCCCACCCACCTAAAAGCTAGTAATTTATCTCCATGGAGGGTGAGGGGAATATTTAAGGCTATGACAGGACTTGTGTTTAGAAACATTGAAATGATGACTATGTTGTATTACACCTTATAAATTGTGAAAGCAACAGTCATTTGTGTACTAATTTTTTCTGAAGAGAATTAGTCATGCTTAATCTTGGATTATTTTATAATTTTTTTCTTAGACTACATTGCTTAAAATAATCACTTAATGTCATTGTGAAAGAATAAGTTTTCACCCTAGTGTTTTCTTTCAGAAATACATGAACTGTTTCTGTAGACTATTAATGGTTTCCTTTTTTATATTGTGTTAATGAATTTCAGCTTCTGAATTTGACATGAATAACTCATTGCTTTCAGTTTGTTTTCTTTATTGATTACTTGAATAGTTTGTTGACTAGAAACTAAAGTCTTTAAAATTTTTTTCTGATCTGATTCCTAAACGAAATCATAGGTTTGCGTTATTTGATTTTTTTCAGGATTTTAAATATGTATAAATTGTGATTTCATTTTCAACCTCCATAATGAGTATTTATTCTCTAAATTAAGAAACTTAATTCCTTAAAGAATCATTTGTGTTTTTCTGGTAGAAATAATGTTTTGCTGTGGCTCCATCTCCGAGTTATTATAGCATCTGAAATTTTACAGGATAGTAAAATCTAAATTGTGTATGTGAATACAATGAAACAAGGAAATTTAGATTTAAAATAACTTCAGTTTAACAAAAGAAAGATCAGAGGTAAATTCATTTTATTGCTGACCTGAAAATTGAAGAATAGTATAATGTGTGATGAATAAATATAGTTTGCTTTTTTTTCCTTTGAGGTTGAATTTTCTAGCCATAATTTTGCTGCCACCCTCTCAACCCCCCACCCCCAGTTTCTGTTATTTGAGTGTGTTTCAGCTTTCTCCCACAAGAGGGCAGAAAGGACTATTCAGCAGATAGCCTAAAATGCCATTCAGTGTTTTCAAATTAGCTTCTCTTATATTAACAAAAAGGAGCATAATGGCCAAGTTATTGTTTGATTTACAGATAATTGGCATATTGCAGGGAGGAGACTTAATTTCACCCTTTTAAATTAAACAAGGAGATTTAAAAAGACATAAAATATTCATTAATGTTCGGTGATTATAAAGTAGTGGCATATATTTATTTTGCCTTTATTACTGTTTCGATGGGAAAATACTGCAAATATTTCCGAAATCGAGTTGGCCATACTGACAAGTTGAAATGTTTAAGCAGCGTTAATGCAATCTGCTCACACCTGATATCCTATGCAGAATGATTCAAAATGACTACATCAATTATTAAAAGAAATATTTAAAATTCTGTAAATGTGCCATTGTGTGCCACAGTTGGCTGAAACTGTTCTCCGTGGCCTGCTATTTAGATTATCAAATATATCTTAAGCTTCAAGGACTTAAAAACAGTAAATCTTTTTTATACCATTTTCTAAATGTCATTTTAAAAATGTTCCAGAAATATTTTTGCCAAGACAGATATTCTTATGTATTTCTTGTCAAGAATTTGGTTTCTTCTCCTTTTTCCTGTTTTTCCCTTTAAGGTAATTTAAAATAATATTTTTAAATGCTAGTTTGCCAGGAACAAATAAATGCAGTTGCTACTTATGTCACTTGCTTCTCTGTGAGTAGACAGGTACACATAGGCTGTTTTATTCTGTACAACTTAGATAAAGGATGTGGGACCTCTCTGGGCCTAGTTCTGTGACTTTTCTGCTTCAACTTGTGGAACACCTGTGATGGAGGGGGTAGTTTCAGGTGAAGGACAAGGTGTTCTTATCTACAGCTATTCAATCCACAGTGACACTTAAGTATGTACATTTTTTCTTGTTGCATGATTGGAAATTTAGTTTGATTTTATCAAGATAAAAATATGAAGCAATTTTGTAGTTTTATTTTATAATGCTAGTATTTGTTTTTTATTAATGTGAAAGCTTAATGATACCATATGTGCTAAATTGTAAATTAATCTATCTCACCAGTTTCAGGAATTTCTTTTCAGTATTTAGGTCCAAGAATAAATCCTGACTAATATAATTGATGGAAAGGAAAAAATGTTCAATACACAAAAGTTCCTGGTCATTTTTTAAGTGTATTTTATATATATATTTAATTTTTGAAAACCTTGCATTTTTAAAAGAAAACTTTGCACTATTTTTCACCCAGAGGGAAATTTCTATTAAATGAAATAGGATTGAAAAAGGCACTATGATTTCAACTTTTAATTAGAACAAAGTACATTTTTAAAAAATACTGAGTTAGAAAATAGCACTAAAATGCAGTTTGAATTTCAAATAAACCATTCAATGACCATATGGTCATTGCACGTTAATGGTGATAAACCAAGAGGTGTTCAAGTGTTTGTTCATTCTGGCCTTGTGGTCTGCTGCCTCACAATGCGTGACTTGTGTCCTTTAGGTGCTCTAGATTTTAATTTAAGCCAGTTAGTTATTGAGGGTTTTCATTTTGATTTTGTTTTTTTAAAACTCTGTACAAATCCTTCCACTTACATTATCCTCCTAGTTGAGGAGAAAGCAGTGACAGTATAAAAAGGTCAGAATGGAGAGAGTTACAAGTAGTCTTAAGAAGAAAAATCTTTTCTCTTTTCCATTATGACCAAACAGCTTGTAAAAAATATCAAAGAATGCAACAGTAACTCTGTGATAGTCTGTCTTTTCAACCTTTTTGAGTCCTAAATTAGTTATTTGTCACACTTTAAAATTGTGAGTTTCCTTAAACAGGCTTACCTTATTTTAATGAATTTTTTTACACTGAGAATTCAGATTTTTCAACAGTTTATTGAGCAGATTCTAGCAATTCTCACTAATACTATTAAAGGTCTGTGGTTATAAATGCACTTGGGGTGGGTTAAATTAAGGGGGGAAAAAAGATTGATTTGCTTTCAGCAAATCCAAAACCCAGGTGTGGAAAAGGCTATGAAGTCCCTGAAATCAAGCCAACTTTTCTTGGAAACTGATTCTTCGTTATCGGCCTTACTACTGCAAAAGCTTCTGTTAGGCAAAATATTGTTTTCTTTGTAGATGTCATATAAATTTAAGGAATATACACATGACCCAGAATAACAATAAGAAACCTAAGTATTTTTAGTGCAGAATCATGGAGTATTACTTACCTATTACAGCAAGAAGCATGATGAATAGCTTATTGGAATTATTTAAATCCTCTTCCAAGTTTCACTTTACCCCAGAATTCTCACTGTTCTTATTAATGTTGATTTAGTTCTTAATGGCATGAAAGGGGAAATTTGACAACCTATAAAGATGTATCTTGCAGGGAGTAGTAAAACATTTCAGTACTATTACGGCATTGTACAAACTAGTGATTAAGTGAGAAGCCAATAGAGTTGAATTAGTCTTAGGAACTGAATGAACTAAATACATAGATTGTACCAATCCTTAAAAATAATCTTGGCTAAATAATCATGAGGCTAACTCTGATTCTGAACATTTGAACCTAATGTCGGATTTTGTGTGTTGTGTCTATTTTTCTACTTGCTACTTTCTTAACTTGCTTGACTAGCCTATATTTTGGACTATTCTCCTTTAATGCTGGCGGCCAGTAACAGTAATTAAAATATGTAGTCTTTTACAGATTGTGCTAATTATTGATGTTCTAGTAGTGGTTTGACTATAACTCCTTAACTAACATGGCCTTTCTGTAAATGTTTTAAGTATTGGGTGTTTTTTTTGGTTTGTTTGTTTTGTTTTCCAGTATGGGGAGGGTTGGGGTTGCTGGCACAGAACTGAAGTAAGAGTAGAGTAACTGAGAATGTGCATATGCAAGAGGGTAAATTAAGTTGTGTGCTTATTTAATTAAAAGTGTAAGTGGTTTGTTTTTACCGCAAGATAAATGGCATATATTGGATCGATTAGAATGAACCAATTTAATTAACATATATTATAGTTTGATTTTTTAAAATTTGAAATCACGAATGACATTTTAGCAAGAATGAAAGAGATAATTTCGTCTGCAACTGGGCAGTGAATTCAAGCCTTTATTCAGCTTTCAGAAAAGAAGATTACACATCTTTTAAATATGCATATATATTATTAGTTTCAAGTTGCATTTGAAAACTGAGATCTGTTGAAATCATACCACTTCAAATAAATAAATCAGTAGGGATCATTTTATAAATATTGAGGTTTCCTGTGATTCTTAATAAATTATCCCCTGAGGTAATAAATTTAATATTTATAATGCAGCTCTTTGGAACTGACAAGTCTTTTCCCCTCTCTGGAAGTGTTTTAGAATAATCTGGATTGGATATCTTTTTCGGCCCATGAAAGTATTTGTCTACCTGCGTTTCAAGACGATGGAAGCAATGACATTTTAAGAATTAAGAGCAATCTTTAGCCTTTTGTTACTTAAGATATGTGTATCAAACATCATAGCTGACCGCATTTCATAATCTGTGATTTGTGTGTTGGTAGTTTTGAAATGCCTGGGTTAAGAGAAATTACGTTCAGTTATCAGAAACTAATAAACAGAAGATTTTTTTATATGCAAGAAAAGGCAGAGAGTAAATAATTGCACTGGTGACCAATACTGTAATAATCCTGTTTTACAATATGCACTTGACAGGTTGTAATAGTGCTAATTGAAGAGACTAATTCACACTTGCTTCATTCTATTCAAAGGCAAAATCAGCAGCTTGTTTTGCTTTTGACCAGATGGTCCTCATGAACACCTACTGTGCACTTTAAGTGCTTTACTAGAATTACAAAGGCCGGGGGGCTGCGTTCGACTCCAAATGATTTGAGAAGAGAGAGAGGGGGGAAAAGAACCTCTGTGCTCAATGGATTTGGTGCAAGTAAATTAATTCTAGTGGACCCATTACACACTGAGCCCCCTTTTCAAAGCTCTGAGCCTCCTCGCTTGCTCTGTAGCAATGAGAAAGAGAAAGGCAGATTACTGCAAACAGAAATAAAAAAAAAAGGGGGTATGAAAGGGAGAAAAGAGGCCTTGAAGCCTTTCATATCATTTGAGTTTTTCAAGTGCGTTATTTTTGGGGAGGGTGGATGTATGAAAAGCCAATTGGAGTTTTTTTTGTTTTAAAGTGCGCTATTTAAGCACCATGAATATAGGCGCAAGAGCAACAGTTGACTGAGTTTACTGTGATGAAGCTTTGTGTCCGAGGATGAATCAAATTCATTATATTCAACTCTTTGTGTTTTAACATGAATGTAGGGTTAGTTTCACAAGACTGTGTCTGTTTAGGATAATTATAATTTAATATTTTCCTTTCATAAAGTTATCACTGTAGATGTCTAAAATTTTAATCAAAGCAGATTTTGTACATTGACTTTGAAGCACCCTGACAGTTTAAAATTCAAAGGAAAGCTTTTTTAGTTTTCAAAAGAAAAGAAAGGCTCATTCTGATGGCATTGAAGGAGAGATTATTATAACTAATTAGAAGTCACACATCTGTTAGCTTTTGGTTTGTGACTTATTTATGTATTTTTTGAGTAAAATATATACTTTAAAAATATATTGCTGTTATTGTGTGAACCTAAAGGGATAAAATGCACTTAAAAGAGAACCATTTGTTTGAGCCAACCATTTTTTGCAAGTCTCTAGATGGTCCTATAAAAATATGTAATGCAGTAAAGCACATTAAGTGTGAATTGCAGTTGTATAATTAATAATCTTAATTTGGAATATGCTTTAAAACAGTATTTTCACACAATTCTGTTATCATAATTCTGATTATTAACCAAAGTTGTGAGATAAAAAACTTGTCCAGTTTGTACAAATTTGTAGTTGTTCCTTATCCTTAAAGCTATTCACGTATAGTACTGTAATTTGGAATACTAACAGTGTAAACTAATTAGTTCTTATTGTAAACTGTGTGGGTTAGGACACAAGGAATCAAATATAGGAATATACATCACCCGCTTTTTATGTTTTTGTAATTCTAAATTTAATTATTATGATATATTTTGGTGGCATTGTTTACTTTTGTTTGATGGCATATATTACTGCCACCATGTTCCAGTTCATTTTAATTATAGCTATTATCAAAGAATACAACAAAATTACACTAATAGTGTGTAATGATAATTGTAAAAGTTTCATAGTCTTTTTAAAATTTGGATCATCTCTTCAAATGAATGTCTAGAATTAATATTTTAAAAGGCATATTGCATCAATATGCTTTTTATGTCAATAAGTTTTAATTACAGTTTTAGAAAATAAAACACAGAAATGCACAAGCAACCACAAAAATATTTTTTATTTCTCAAATACTTCATTTAAGAGGGTAGCATGCCTTTTATGTATTTAAAATGAAATTTGATTCATATTAATGTACTCATACTTTGGGAGTGCTCATTCAAATGTAAGTTTTAGGGTGAGGAGGGATATAAGGAGAGTTCCCAAACCTTCCACCAGCAAAATATCCGATGAAATTTATAAGTAATGAGACATTAATGAATTGATATCCTTGGGGAGAAAAACATTTCAAGAAAAAATATGAAAGATTAAGAAATACTCACTGCAGAAATTTTTTTGCAGCAGACCATTTAAAATAAAGGTAAAGGTACTAGATTTCTTTCTTGTAGGTACAATAAAAAGCTATCTTTAAAGCCAGAACCTTAGTTAGCAGAAGTGGATTGATCACGACCATGTAGTCACTTATTTCACTTATTTAGATGGGGCTGATTCTTTGGTTTCACAGAGACAGTGCTCCTCATGCATGAAGAAGAGGTTTTTCTTTTTCAGTATTAAAAAATTAACTCCTAGATTCCTGAATGCCAGAGACAAGGTTCTTTTCCTAGGGTCTGTGTTGGCAAAGGCTATAATTTCTTCCTAGATGTAGTAAGTACCACATTACTTAAGCTGAGAACCGTTGTAACATTTAACTATCTTCCAGTCCTAAGATAAGAAATAGTAACCTCTTCATTCCTCCTCAACCCTCTGTAAAACAAACACACACACACAAGGAATTAAACCACAGGATGGGTAAGTGAATATAAAGTGCTCATAAATATAAGCTGGACCAAGACTTGGCATATTAAGATAAGGCCTGCAAGTAGAAAATTATTTACATGTTTATCTTTATATGCCAAAGGTTATTTGGTTACAACCTCTTAAAACATCTGGTTATGGTAATTTTTCTTTTGTCTAATGTGTCTTGTGTATGACTCAGTGTTACACAGCTAAGCAGTTTTTCTTTTTCAAACATATTTTTTGTGATTAATGTTCTTTTAAAAAATCCTACTGCTCAATATAGGGCTATAGTGTAGTATCTTATTACCCTCAATATATTTCTATTATTATTTTGAAAAACTTTTTTTTTTTTTTGGAGAAAAAATATTTTAAAAGCTTGTAGTAAACATTTTATATAAATGACAAAATGTATTCCTTGCTTTGTGGTCATTGCGTGACCAGACAGTAGAGTACTGGATTGTTCTAGGGTTTTACAGCTGCAAGGCAAAAGCATCTGCTCATTGCAAAGCCGGCATTGTTTAATTTTGACACTGACTTTTCCATGAGTCTTGTACCAAGCACTGGATTAGATGCCACTAAGATGAAATTTGTTTTAAGTTGCTCCCAAAGTGCAGCTGTTCCTATATACAGCCTTGTAGCTTAACCAAAACAGACAGACATAGGATCAATCAGAATCTTTGTACAGGGTCACCTCAGTAGGCTAGGGGGCCCCAGAGAATGTTAATGATATTATTTGTCATGAATAACTGCAAAATTAGTTTCTGGGCTTATTTAAAATCTATAACACAGCCCCCCACTTTTTAAAAGGAATAGAACTATTATTAAATATTTACCTTTTTAAACTGGATTATCATGGCTAAGTATTAGAGTACCCCTGTATGCATTAGGCACTATTCTTCCACAATCAATTGCAAGAAAAATGATTAGTTTATCGGTCAGTAAAGTAGTGATTGACTGAAAATAAGACCTATTCTAAAATTGTTTGCTAAAATCTTGAAAAGTGGACATTTTTATAGAATGATAATTTTTCTTTAATGTTTCAAGTGAATGAAAAATGAAAGAGCACCTCACTTCCCAGGTTTCCTGGGATTGTGTGAATTTCTACCCAGCTGGTCCAAATTGATTGATACAGGGCCAAATATTTGTCTGCCTACATTTCAAAGTCTATAATTTGCTAATGAATTGTGGTAATAATCTTTCATCATACATGAAAGATTTAGCCAAACAATTTGCTAAGTATATATTTTGATCATAAAATTTCTGGACTTACACCAAGCTTTACATCTACTTTACAGCTAATGCATGGGGGTGGAGGGAAGGCAGTAGGAAAAATAATACTGAGCATGGACACTTGATGGAAAAAAATGAAGGAAGCGTGAGGAAAGAAGGTACTTTGGAAAAGAATAATACTGGGAAAGTCCCATGAGTGACAGAGGAAAACCAATTCTATTTGTACTTAGAGTTCAAAATAGGATCTTAAAAAATGCCAGTACAGTTTTAGTCCGCAGTATCCAGAGGTATATGGTATCCATTTAGATGAAGGCAAGGAAGGAATCTTTTTCTGTTTTGGCTACAGCTATTCCACACATTGATTATGATTATAATTTCCTAAAAACTTGATGCTGCAAAATCTAATGCCCACAAAGTTTAAGTAATTGAGGCATAACAATCAAAGACAAATGTTTGTTGGGGTTGATTAAAAAGAATCTAATGAAGAAATAAATGTGATTTGACTAATTCTAGAAGAAGCTGAGACAGTAACCTAGTAAAGCTTTTGAAATGACTGTAGGCACCCAAGAGAACATTTTCTCCCTCCAAAACAAGGAAAGACTGTATAAAGGAAAATTAGGCTTGTGTCTGGGAGGATATGTAGCATTAAGTTACCTTTGCTTGGGAAAGTGTAAACCTTAATTTTTATTTGTTTTGGGAGAGGAGCATAAGATATCCTCCACAGGAAATCCAGGATTACACTATGGAATGAGAGAGCTAGGCAATGTTCAAAATACGACTCTATCTTACACATGTAATACCTCTTCCATTGTTAGAAATCAAGGTGCCATGATTTCTTATTTGACTTACATAATTTGAATTGTTTTCAAGTTGTCCATGTGGAGAGTCTTAAATAATATTGATAGAATTTCCCTTGCCTAGCCATGTACTACCAAGTACTTAAAAAAAAAAAAAAAAAAACATAAAAAACAAAAGACCAAGCACAGTGACTCACACCTGTAGTCCCAGCACTTTGGGAGGATGAGGTGAATGGGTGAATGGATCACCTGAGGTCAGGAGTTTGAGACCAGCCTGGCCAACATGGCAAAACCCTGTCTCTACTAAAAGTACAAAAATCAGCCGGGTGTGGTGGCGGGTGCCTGTAATCCCAGCTACTCAGGAGGCTGAGACAGGAGAATCACTTGAACCCGGAAGCTGGAGGTTGCAAGTGAGCCAAGATCTCATCACTGCACTCCAGCCTGGGTGACAAGAGTGAGACTCCATCTCAAGAAACAAAAAGGAACTTTGTCTTATAGGGAGAAATCATATATATTATAAAGGAGATGGACCCTCCATTGTATAGATTTTAAAGATAAGCAACTCTAGAATTTTTATATACCTGTGGGACCTCTTAAATGTATAGTTAAATGGCACATTTCCAGAGGATTAATTTGTATTCATTTATATAATTCCCCTTTTGTTCTCTGCTAGAAGTAAGCCTCCTTTAAATGTTAGTACACTGGATGTCTAATCAAGATGACACCATTGAACTATTTTTTTTTTGAGTGCAGTGGCGCAATCTCGGCTCGCTGCAACCTCCACCTCCCGGGTTCAAGCGATTGTCCTGCCTCAGCCTCTTGAGTAGCTGGGATTACAGGTGCATGTAACCACGCCTGGCTAATTTTTGTATTTTTGGTAGAGATGGGGTTTCACCATGTTGGTCAGGTTGGTCTCGACCTCCTGACCTCAGATGATCCGCTTGCCTTGGCCTCCCAAAGTGCTGGGGTTACAGGCTTGAGCCACTGCACCCGGCCAACAATCTTTAAAGTATTTAGGGAAGTTAAGAATTTATGTTTAACTAGAGCTTTATTCAGATGAATAGAAAATTTTGTTTTACACATTGACTTTCTCAGCCTCTTTCCTTCTATTTTGCTGACAGTTAAAAATCTATCAATTTAATACATGCCATAATTTTTTTTTGAGACAGTCTCACTCTATCGCCAAAGCTGGAATCCAGTAGCACTGTCTCAGCTCCCTGCAGCCTCAGCCTCTTGGGTTCAAGCAGTTCTCCACTTCAGCCTCTCGCGTAGCTGGGACTACAGGTGCCCACCACTACGCCCAGTTAATTTTTTTTTTTTTTTTTTGTATTTTTTTAGTAGAGATGGGGTTTCACCATGTTGGCCAGGCTAGTCTTGAGCTCCAGACCTCATGTGATCCACCCGCCTCGGCCTCCCAAAGTGCTGGGATTACAGGCGTGAGCTAGCAAGCCTGACCTACTTGCCGTAATTTTTTTGTAGGTATATTGTTATCACATTATGGTAGTTACTACAGCAAATACTTAATAAAGTTTTGGTTTGGAAACCTTTGTGGGTTTTTTTTTTTCCTGGCTATAGTATTATAGAAGAGATCCATAATCATTACTATGAAGGAAAACTTATAATGAAAATCACATTTAAATAAATTAATTGCAAGTGAGATAATTAGTAAGATTCCTGATT
Organism: Piliocolobus tephrosceles; assembly: GCF_002776525.5. NCBI lineage: Eukaryota > Metazoa > Chordata > Mammalia > Primates > Cercopithecidae > Piliocolobus > Piliocolobus tephrosceles. The sequence goes on from NC_045434.1 coordinate 171,607,269, forward strand.
TTTTTAATGAAAACTCAATTTCAAAAGTAAATATTAGAGTTATAGGTTATGTATACGAAATTCAAAATATGCTGTTAGCATTTGTTTCTAGTCCTTTTGGTGTTCGCTTATCAAAGGCACATTATATTTACATGCCTGCCTCTGCCTAATGAAAATGAGAAATAAATTCCTCCTAATAGGTGTGTTTATAATGTCCTATAATAATCATCATCATAAGAAAAGCATATCATTTAAATATCAGTTCATTGCTGTTGAATTGGGAGATGTTTCCCTTATTCTTCATATCGTAAATAAGGAAATCTTAAGACATTTTTAAAGGCTGCTATTTTTTTGCTGGTCAGTTTTTTAATAATGACATATATACATATAGATTACTTTGCTTGAAATCTGAAGTATCAGAAATATAGTTAATATCTTAAGAGTCTTGATTTCTGTTGATAATTATTTCAAATATTGATTCTAAAATTTGGTGATTATGTGGGAATTTAGAAATCTCATATGCTTCAAGTGAACCATTTATGTGGGTGTGTGAGAGAGAGGGTGTGTGCTGGTCTATAGGCAGTGACTGTGTAATTAAATGTGTAAATATGTTGCTATGAAATGTAAGTAATCTTTTAATCCTTAGGGTATTACTTAAAAGGCTCAGGGTTGAAATAGAGTTTTCTGTTGCCATGGTGTTTGAATTTCTATAAATCAGTGTTTTTTTAATGAATGATAAGGAATTTTATTTTTTATCTTAAAGTAGACTTTTACCTTATATGCATATGCTACAATGCATATGCTACAAAAGATTGTAAAAGTAAATTATATATCCATAACAAGGCTTTCTAATTATAAGATTTTATAATATTGAGAGATAATAAATGTAAATGGTACAATTTGATGTCATTAGCTTTACTTGTAGTAAGTGAATTAAAATTCCATATGGATGTTAAGACTGTGGAACCAGCATAAGGACAGACAGATAGATCAGTGCACTAAAATTGAGAACTTAGAAAGAAACCCTTACATTTATGGGCAATTAATTTTCAGCAAGATTACCAAGAAAATTCAACATATGGTGCTGGGACAACTGGATATCTACATGCAAAAGAATGAAATTGGACTGTTCCCTCACACCAGACAGAAAGAAAAATTAACTCAAATCACAGATCCAAATCGAAGACTTAAAACTATAAACCTCATAGAAGAAAACAGGAAAAATTTTTCATGGTTTTTGGGTTAGGTAATGGTTTCTCAGACAGGACACTAAAACCAGAAACAAGACAAGTAGGTTATTTGAACTTTATCAAAATTAAAAACTTTAGTGCCTCAGAGGTCATCATCAGTAAAATGACAGTTTACAGAATGGAAGAAAATATTTCCAAATCGTATATTGATAAGAGACTTGTATCTAGGATATATAAAGAACTCTTACAACTCAATAATAAAAAGACAAATAATCTAATTGAAAATTGGCAAAGATCTGAATAGACATTTCTCAGGAGAAGATATGCAAACAGCCAATAAGCAAATGAAAAGTTGCCCAACATCTTTAGTCATTAGGGAAATGCAAATAAAAAATCCAAAGAAATTGAAATCAGTGTGTTAAAGAGATATCTGCATTCCAGTATTCATTGAAGTATTGTTCACAATAAGCAAGATATGGAAGCAATCTAAGTGTTCATCAATGAATAAATGGATAGAGATCATGTGGTATACATTAATATATACAACAGAATACTATTCAGCCTTTAAAAAGAAGAAAATTCTGTCATTTAGAACAACATGGGAAGACATGGAGGACAGTATGCTAAGTGAATAAACATGATCTCACTTATATATAGATTCTAGAAAAGTTGAACTCATAGAAGTAGAGAGGAGAATGGTGATTACCAGAGGCTGGTGGTGGGGTGTGGACAAGTAGGAATGAGGAAAGCAGAGATGTTGGTTGAAGGGTGCAGAGTTTCAGTTTGACAGGAGGAATAAATTTAATCATCTTTTGTACAGCAGAGTGACTATATGTAGTAATGTGTTATATATTTCAAAATTGCTAAAAGATTAGAATTTAAATGTTCCCACCACACACACACACACACACACGTAAAAAAAAAAAAAAAAGCACGGTAAATATTTCAAGTACTGGATATGTGAGGGTTGTTGTTGTTTTCTTACCCAGGCAGCAGTGCAGTGGCACAAACAAGGCTCACTGCAGGCTCAAACTCCTGGGTTCCATTGATCCTCCCATCTCAGCCACCTGAGTAGATGGGACTACAGGTATGTGCCATGATGCCCAGCTAATTTTTGTATTTTTTGTAGAGATGAGGTTTCACCATGTTGCCCAGGCTGGTCTGATACACCTAGGCTCAAGTGATCTGCCTGCCTGGAGTGCTGGGATTACAGGTGTCAGCCACCATACTGGCCTGCTGGATATGCTAATTAGCTTGATTTAATCATTTCACAGTATATACATATATCAAAACATCACTTTGTACCCCATAAATGTATACAATTATTATTTGTCAATTAAAGAAAAATGGCCAGATGCGGTGGCTCACGCCTGTAATCCCAGCACTTTGGGAAGCCGAGGCAGGCGGATCACCTGAGGTCGGGAGTTTGAGACCAGCCTGACCAACATGGAGAAAACCCGTCTCTACTAAAAATACAAAATTAGCTGAGCATGGTGCTGCATGCCTGTAATCCCAGCTACTTGGGAGGCTGAGGCAAGAGAATCGCTTGAACCCGGGAGGTGGAGGTTGCGGTGAGCCGAGATCGCACCATTGCACTCCACCCTGGGCAACAAGAGAGAAGCTCCGTCTCAGAAAAAGAAAAAAGCAAATTGAACTACCCCTTCACACCACTAGGATGGCTAGAATTTTAAAAGGTAGGCTGTATGCGGTGGTTCATGCCGGTAATCCCAGCACTTTGGGAGGCCAAGGCCAGCAGATCACTTGAGGTCAGAAGTTTGAGACCAGCCTGGGCAACATGGTGAAACCCCATTTCTACTAATGACACAAAAGTGAACTGGACGTTGTGGTGCATGCCTGTAGTCTCAGCTACTGAGGAGGCTGAGGCATGAGAATCACTTGAACCTGAGAGGTAGAGGCTGCAGTGAGATCACACCACTGCACTCCAGCCTGGGCAACAGAGTCAAACTGTTTGAAAAGAAAAAAAAAAAAAGACGACAGTGACAAGTGTTGTATTGGCAAGGATGTTGAGAAATGAGAACTATTACACATTGTTGATGGGATTATGACATAATCTAGTAGCTGTGGAAAAAGTTTGATAGTTCCTCAACATGTTAAACATAGTTACCATCTGTCTGACCCAGCAATTCTACTCCTAGCTATATAACAAGAGAATTGAAAACATACGTCCACCCAAAAATGTGTATGTGAATATTTATAGTAGATGGTTCATAATAGCCAAAATGTAGAAGTCCATTAATGAATGAATGGATAAACAAAGTATGGTATATCCATGCAATGGGATATTTTCAGTCATAAAAATATGGAATGAAATACAGTTACGTATGACAACGTTAATGAACCTTAAAAGCATGCTAAATGAAAGAAACTAGACACAAAAAGCCACATATTGTATAATTACATTTATATCAAACGCCCAGAGTAGGCAAGTCTCTGGGACATCTGGCTGGAGGGAAGGGAAAATAGGTAATGATTGCTATTGGGTTTGAATTTTTGTTGTTTTTGTTTTTACGTTTCATTAATAATAAGTTATGTAGCACAATGCCTTTTAAATATTAAACTTCTTCAAATAATTATTTTCTTTGTATGCAACAGTTTTTTTTGTTGTTGTTGCTTGCTTGTTTGTTTTTGAGACAGAATCTTGCTCTGTCACCCAGGCTGGAGTGCAGTGGCGCGATCTCAGCTCACTGCAACTTCCACCTCCCAGGTTCAAGTGATTCTCCTGTATCAGCCTTCCGAGTAGCTGGGATTACAGACGCGCACCACCACACCCAGCTAATTGTTTTATTTTTAGTAGAGAGGGTTTCACCATGTTGGCCAGGCTGGTCTTGAACTCTTGACCTCATGATTGCCCACCTTGGCCTCCCAAAGTGCTGGAATTACAGGTGTGAGCCACCACGCCCAGCCATTATGCAACAATTTTATATAAGAAATGTAATTTAAACACTGCACAATGATCTTCCTATGTATACTGTAGAGTGTTTAATAAACATGGAGAGTCTGTTTAAATCTTAAGTTTAATGGGTACAAATTTGTTTTTGTTGTATTACCTCTACCTACATAGGCTAATTTTCAGAATTCTAAAATAAAGTAACAGAAAATAGAACAGCATGTTTTTAAGGTTCATCTGTGTTGCACATGTAATCCGTATTTTATTCCTTTTTTAAGACTGAACGATATTCCATTGTATGGATATACCACATTTTTGTTCGTTAATTCCACCTTTTGGCTATTATGAATAATGCTGTGAATATTCATATACATGTTTTTGTTTAGACATACTGTTTTTTTTGTTTTGTTTTTGTTTTTTTTTTGTTGAGACAGAGTCTTGCTCTGTCGCCCAGGCTGGAGTGCAGTGGCGCAATCTCGGCTCACTGCAAGCTCCACCTCCCAGGTCCATGCCATTCTCTTGCCTTAGCCTCCCGAGCAGCTGGGACCGCAGGCACCTGCCACCACACCCAGCCAATTTTTTGTATGTTTAGTAGAGACGGGGTTTCACCATGTTAGCCAGGATGGTCTTGATCTCCTGACCTCGTGATCCACCTGCCTCAACCTCCCAAAGTGCTGAGATTACAGGAGTGAGCCACTGTGCCCCGCCTGGACATATGTTTTCAATTATCTTGTTATATCTAGGAGTAGAATTGCTGTGTCAGATGGTAACTTTACTATATATATGATTTTTTTCTGTGTTTTACCAATTGTAGTAAAATATACATAACAAAACTTAGCATTTTAACCATTTTTACATATATAGTTCAGTTACATCAAGTAACATTCACATTCTCTTGCAACCATCACTTTAATCCATTTTCAAAACCTTTTTTGTCTTTACAAACTAAAACTCTGTACCTATTAAACAGTAACTCTCTATTCCCCTTTGCCTCTAGCTCCTAGCCAACCACGACTCTACTTTCTGTCAAATTCTTAATTTGACCACTCTAGGTATTTCATAAAGTGGAATCATACAGTATGTGGCCTTTTGTGTCTGGCTTATTTCACTTTACTTACTGTTTTCAAGGTTCATTCATATTGTAGCACATGATAGAATTTTATTTTATTTTATTTTATTTATTTTAGTTATGTTATGTTATGTTATGTTATGTTATGTTATGTTATGTTATGTTATGTTAT
>NC_045434.1:171612596-171615988 GCF_002776525.5 Piliocolobus tephrosceles
ATGTTATGTTATGTTATGTTATGTTATGTTATGTTATGTTATGTTATTTTGAGAGAGAGTTTCGCTCTTGTTGCCCAGGCTGGAGTGCAATGGCATGATCTTGGCTCACCGCAACCTCCGCCTCCCAGGTTCAAGTGATTCTCCTGCCTCAGCCTCTCAAGTAGCTGGGATTACAGGCATGCGCCACCACACCCAGCTAATTTTGTATTTTTAGTAGAGACAGGGTTTCTCCATGTTGGTCAGGTTGGTCTCAAACTCCCGACCTCAGGTGATCCACCCACCTCGGCCTCCCAAAGTGCTGAGATTACAGGCATGAGCCACCGCGCCTGGCCAGACTTTTATTTTTTTTAAGGCTGAATAATATTCTATCATATGTAAGTACCACATTTTCTTTATTCATTAACGCACTGATAGACCGTTGGGTTGTTTCCACCTTTTGAGTATTGTGAATAATGCTGCTATAAACATGGGTGTGCAAATACATCTTCAAGGTCCTGCTTTCATTTCTATTATGTATATACCCAAGAATTGGGATTGCTGAATCATATGGTAATTCTGTGTTTAAGTTTTTGAGGAACACATTTCCACAGTGAATATACCATTTTACATTTCCTCCAGCAACACAGAATGGTTTCCATTTCTCCACGTACTAACCAATACTTGTTATTTTCTGTTTTACTTTCTTTTATTTATTTTGTTTTGAGACAGAGTCTCGCTCTGTTGCCCAGGCTGGAGTGCCTGGCAACTCCACCTCCCAGGTTCACACTGTTCTCCTGCCTCAGCCTCCCGAGTAGCTGGGACTACAGGCGCCCGCCACCACGCCTAGCTAATTTTTTGTATTTTTAGTAGAGATGGGGTTTCACCGTGTTAGCCAGGATGGTCTCGATTTCCTGACCTCATGATTCTCCTGCCTTGGCCTCCCAAAGTGCTGGGATTACAGGAATGAGCTACCGCGTGTTTTATTTTTTTAGAATAGCCATTCTAATGGAGGTAAAGTGGTATCTTATGGATCTGGTTTGCATTTTCATAATGGCTAGTGATTTTGAGCATCACTTCTTTTTTTTTTTTTTCCTTTGAGATGGAGTCTTGCTCTGTTGCCCAGGCTGGAGTGGGATCTTGGCTCACTGCAACCTCTGCCTCCCAGGTTCAAGCAGTTCTCCCACCTCAGCCTCCCAAGTAGCTGGGATTACAGGTGCATGCCCCATGCCTAGCTAATTTTTGTATTTTTAGTAGAGGCAGGGTTTTACCATGTTGGCCAGGCTGGTCTCAAACTCTTGATCTCAGGTGATCCACCTGCCTCAGCCTCCCAAAGTGCTGGGATTACAGGCCTGAGCCACCGCGCCCGGCCAATTTTGAGCATCATTTCATGTGTTTATGGACCATTTATATTTTATATATCTTCTTTGGAGGAATGTCTATGCAAATCCTTTGCCCGTTTTTCAGGTTGGGGTTTTTTTTTTTTTTTTTTCTTTTTTGGAGTGCTGAAACATTCTGGAATTGGTTAAGGTGGTTGTATGACTTTGTGAATATATTGAAAACCACTGAGTGGTACATTGGAACATAAAAAGGAAACTAAATATGAAATGGAGAACTGAGGGCATATAAGACAGCTACACATACAAAATTAAAAATTACTCCGAAAATGAAAACTAAAAAATTGGGAATTATGTCACTTGAATAAAATATAAAAATACCAAGTTTCAGGTTGGGCACTATGGCTCATTCCTGTAATCCCAGCACTTTGGGAGGCCGAGGTGGACGGATCACCTGAGGTCAGGAATTCGAGTCCAGCCTGGTCAACATGACAAACCCCTGTCTCTGCTAAAAATGCAAAAATTAGCTGGGCATGGTGGCACTGGTCTGTAATCCTGGCTACTCAGGAAGCTGAGGCATAAGAATCGCTTGAACCCGGGAGACAGAGGTTGCAGTGAGCCAAGATTGAACCACTGCACTCCAGCGTGGGCGACAGAATGAGGTGCTGTGTAAAAAAAATCCAAAAAACAAAAACAAGTTTCAATATACCAATGTTTGCCAAGAGTTTAAAGAACTCTTTTTGAGATATTGCCTAGGGGTTTTTCCTTTCTATTGAAGTTAAACCAAGAAAAAATAGACTTTGTAATGTTGGAGGCAGTTTTCTTGAGTTTGATATTAAGCACTGGATAGTTTTATGGAACCATAGTTTATACGTGTTCCTCCCTTTCCCTCCCCTCCGCTCCTTTCCGCTCCCCTTCCCCTTTTTGAGATGGAGTTTCACTTTTGTTGCCCAGCCTGGAGTACAATGGTGTGATCTTGACTCACCGCAACTTCCGCCTCCCAGGTTCAAGTGACTCTCCTGCCTCAGCCTCCCGAGTAGCTGGGATTACAGGCATTCGCCACCAAGCCCAGCTAATTTTGTATTTTTAGTAGGGACGGGGTTTATCCATGTTGGTTAGGCTGGTCTCGATCTCCTGGCCTCAGGTGATCTGCCTGCCTCGGCCTCCCAAAGTGCTGGGATTACAGGTGTGAGCCATGGGGCCGAGCCTCTGTTACATTTTTTAAAGGGGACATATTTCTACTCTGTTTCCGACTATTAGATGGCAGTTATGTTGCACTAGTAGAATAACATTTCAAGTGGGTTAATTCCAACTTTTCTAGGTTATAACATGGACAGTGGTACTATTATTGGATACTTTTTACATTATCATACAGAGTTCCTGTGAGTAACCTTGCATAGTGCTTCCATCAGTACTTTTCTGTTACTATAATGTAGTGGAAGTGTATTTGAGCAGGGGATGAATAGTTTAGGGAATAAAGATATTAATTAGCCTGTTAGGAAAACATATTCTCAATGGGGAAATTATCATATATCATTTATATTTCTAGTTGAGATCCATTAGAAAGGAGAATGGTTTTTACTTCATAGTAATTTGAGTGTATTTCTGGGCAAAATTTACTAGTCGATGGTATTCTAGTTGCTGACCTTGAAAGTTCATGCCAACTTCATTGAGGGGAAAGAGAAGGAAGCTTCATGTTGGGTTAACATTTTATACTTTTCAACTCCTTTCCCCAACCTTAGTTCATTTGATTCTTAAAGTATCTACTAGTGTCAGTAGCTGTACACTTGTACACATATAGCTGAACAAGATGAAAATGGCATCTCGTGGCTGTGCAACACAATGGTCCTGGTGATGGTGTTAATATAGGACTTGATAGTCAACTCTTCTTGCTATATAAACAGAGGTACTGATACAGAGGATAGGTTAAGTAGTACTCAAGAGTTCACAATAAGGTCATTGCTTTTCCCTATTTTATGATTTGTAGTGTTTTCTGTGATCCCATTTCCTAAATCTTCCATTAACTATACTATACTATACTATACTATACTATACTATACTATACTATACTATACTATA
>NC_045434.1:171615998-171617708 GCF_002776525.5 Piliocolobus tephrosceles
TACTATACTATACTATACTATACTATACTATACTATACTATACTATATACTATAACAGTAGTTTACCTCACCCTCCTTCTATCTCACTACTTGGACTCTTTCTTTGTCAGTAAAGTTAGCATAACAGTAGGAACACTTCCCTGACAGATGTTGTTTGTGAGAATGAAAGTGAGACAGTGTAGGTGAATACAACTTTATTAACTCTAGAATACTTTTTTTAGAAGTTATTTGTCTTTCCATGTACCTCAGATTTTACCAACTGATATTTACTTACCTGCCTCTGAACACATACATTTTTTAAAAGGATGTGATTTCTTGCTCATGTAGTTCCCTCAGCTCTTCTCCCTCAGCCTTGCCTCTTATCCTCATGCCATTCAAAGATCTGTATGTGTTTCAAGAAGACTACACTCAGCTGACACATCCTTCAGGAAACCTTCTATAATCCTGTGTTCTATATGAACATAACCTCTCCTTATGTCCTGAGTTAGCCTTGAAATACCACACAGTGATATTGTGCCTCATACAACATTCATTTGTGTAATTGGCTTAGTCCATCTTATAGCCTATATACTTTTCGAGGAGGGGTGACTATATCTTACTGATGTTTATATTCTCTATAGAACAGAATGTTTTAAGAAGAGTTAAAGAACAAATAGTATTTGTCGAAATTAATTGAATTTCATTAAACCAATCTATAGCACTTTCTATTATATCTATATTGTAGTACTTATTGGTGTTAACTTGCAAACATTCCATTGAAGTTATTAGTTGAATGCTGGAGCTGACTCCTATTAGTGCAAGAAAGCTGATTATTGAATATTCAGGAATTTTGTGAATCTGACAAAGTGTTGGTACCTTGAAATTAGCTTCAGTGGTATTGTTTATCTCATGGAGATTGGCAGACTCTTAAAAGCACTGCTTTTTGTTTTGGGAGAGCCATTTACCAGTACATCATTGGTTGTATGTTTCTAACCCCCACTAGAGTATGAGCTCCTTCAAGTTCATATCTGCCTGAATGCCTCGACTGTGATAGGAACATTCTTTGCTGAATTAATGAATAAATAAGTGATTGAGTATATCAGCTGCTTTATTCCTCTACTGCCTGACCCCTGCTGGCAGAGACCGAATTTCAGAATCTAGTGAATATTTTGAGACTGAGTTTTAAAATGGCCCATTGTCATAGGCTGTAGTTTCTTCTTCAGAGTTTGAACCAAAAAAAAAAAAAAACAGTCTGTTGGAAATCAAGGCTATTAAACACACAGGTTTCAATAGCACAGTAAGGATGGCATTTCTGTCTATTATCACCTTGTTAAGCTACTCCTGCTATGACTTTGCTACCTAATAAGTTTTTGGCATCTATTGGTTAACTAACTCACCTTTTAATTTCCAAGTTGGAAACCAATAGTGTGAACCATCTCAAATTAGCTGAAAGATGTCCTTTCACATTATAAGAGGTAACTAACTGATTAATTTTTCCTAGTCATAGATGCTATAATACCAACAAATAAAAAATACAGTGTCTTAGGCCGGACGCAGTGACTCAAGCCTGGAATCCCAGCACTTTGGGAGGCCGAGATGGGTGGATCACGAGGTCAGGAGATCGAGACCATCCTGGCTAACACAGTGAAACCCCGTCTCTACTAAAAAATACAAAAAACTAGCCGGGCGAGGTGGCGGGCGCCTGTAGTCCCAGCTACTCAGGAGGCTGAG
>NC_045434.1:171618108-171786216 GCF_002776525.5 Piliocolobus tephrosceles
TTTTTTTTTTTGAGGGAGTTTTGCTTTTGTTGCCCAGGCTGAAGTGCAGTGGCACGATCTTGGCTCACCACAACCTCCGCCTCCTAGGTTCAAGGGATTTTCCCACCTCAGCCTCCTGAGTAGCTGGAATTACAGGCATGTGCCACCACGCCCAGCTAATTTTGTATTTTTAGTAAAGTTTCTCCATGTTGGTCAGGCTGGTCTCGAAGTCCCAACCTCAGGTGATCTGCCTGCCTCGGGCTCCCAAAGTGCTGGGATTACAGGTATGATCCACTGTACCTGGTCAAAAATATTTTTTAAATTGCTGTGTTAAAACAACTTATATTTTCTATTAGGTTCCTATCAGTTTTATCAAAAGTAACATTTATATAAAATTGAAATTGGGGTATAATTTTTTTTTTTCAAATGAGACAGAGTCTCACTCTGTCACCTAGGCTGGAGTGCAGTGATATGATCTCAGCTCACTGCAACCTCTGCCTCCCGGGTTCAAGGGATTCTCCCACCTCAACCTCCCGAGTAGCTATACTATACTATACTATCTACTATACTATATACTATAACAGTAGTTTACCTCACCCTCCTTCCATCTCACTACTTGGACTCTTTCTTTGTCAGTAAAGAGGCACATGCCACCACGCCCAACTAAGTTTTGTATTTTTAGTAGAGATAGGGCTTCACCATGTTGACCAGTCTGGTCTCGAACTCCTGGCCTCAAGTGATCCACCTGCCTCGACCTCCCAAAGTGCTGGGATTACAGGCGTGAGCCACCACACCCGGCCAAGGTATAATGTTAAGAGTCATTTGGATTTTGTATTTTCTCTGAAACATCCTCCATAACCATGATGTATCTATTTTTTTTTTTAAATACCATTTTTCTAACCATCCTATGTAACATCTACTGTCATCTAAACCTGAAACTATTTTTAATTTCTTGTTAAATTTTGGATAAGATAAGCGTACTATATTCAGAATATTCAGATCTTTTTTTTTTTATTTTGAGACAAAATCTTGCTCTGTCACCAGGCTGGAGTGTAGTGACGTGATCTCGGCTCACTGCAGCCTCCACCTCCCAGATTCAAGCAACTAATTTTTTGTATTTTAGTGGAGACAGGGTTTCACCATTTGGCCAGGATGGTCTCCATCCCCTGACCTCGTGATCCGCACTCCTCAGCCTCCCAAAGCGCTGGCATTACAGGCTTGAGCCACCACGCCTGGCCATATTCAGATCTTAACAGTAAATATTAAAAGACTAAAAATAGCAGCTTCTCCCTGAAGTTCTCAGTTTTATGTTCGGTATACCATTTTTACTGTTAGTTATAGTACCTGAAGTTTCTTTCAAAATGACTGAGATATACCAGTATATATAATACTAAATATATAGCAGATTTACTTTTGTAACCAAGGAGGTAAGTAGGCTATAATTAGTTACCAACGTAATTTTTGTTTTGGAGTTCTGCCATCATTTTAAACAATAGGTTTAATATTTTGTTGGTAAAATCAAAACAGAAAGTGACATAAGATGACATGCGTATTTCTTGGTTTTATTAAAGATGCAAAAACCTTCACAGTTCCACGGCTCTCTGCAACCTCAACCTCCTTGCTCAATCAATCGATTCTCCCACCTCAGCCTCCCAAGTAGCTGTGACTACAGGTGCGTGCCACCACAACCAGCTGATTTTTTTTTTTTTTTCAATAGACGCAGGGTCTCCCTGTGTTGCCCGTGCTTGTCTGAAACTCCTGGGCTCAAGCAATAGGCCCACCTTGGCCTCCCAAAGTGCAGAGATTACTGATGTGAGGACTGTGCCCAGCTTCACAGTTTTAATTAGGTACAAGTGCCTTCTGTCTCTAGAGGTACATCCTTTGGCATCTGTTACTCAGTTACACATTGAAATACTGTTCTAGAGACCAGGTGTGGTGGCTCACACCTGTAATCCCTTCACGGGGAGGCCAAAGTGGGTGAATTGCTTGAGCCCAGGAGTTCAGGACCAGCCTTAGCAACATAGTGAGACCCTGACTCTACAAAAAAAATACAAAAATTAGCCAGGCATGGTGGTGCACGCCTGTGGTCCCAGCTATCCAGGAGGCTGAGGTGGGAGTACCGCTTGGGCCTAGGAGGTAGAAGTTACAGTGAGCCCAGATTGCACTACTGCACTCCAGCCTAGGGACAGAGCAAGACCCGTCTCAAAGAGAGAGAGAGAGAGAAAGAAAAAGAGGCCAGCTGCAGTGGCTCACACTTGTAATTCCAGCACTTTGGGAGGCCAGGGCAGGTGGATCACCTGAGGTCAGGAGTTCGAGACCAGCCTGGCCAACATGGTGAAACCCCTGTCTCTACTAAAAATACAAAAAAAAAGAAAATGGGTGGGCATGCTGGCACATGCCTGTAATCCCAGCTATTCGGGAGGCAGAGGCAGGAGAATCTCTTGAACTTGGGAGGTGGAAGCAGGAAAATCACTTGAACTGAAGAGGTGGAGGTTTCAGTGAGCCAAGATTGTGCCATGCACTCCAGCATGGGCAGCAAGAGTGAAACTCTGTCTCAGAAAGAGAGAGAGAGAGAGAAAGAGAGAGAGAGAGAGAGAAGAAGGAGGAGGAGGAGGAGGAGGAGAGGAAGAGGAAGAGGAAGAAGAAAGGGGAGGGGAGGAGAGAAAGATTGTGCTGTGTGGAATTTGTATACCACAGCTATTGAAGATATGTAAAAATAATAACAGCTCCAATATGTATTCCAGATGTAAAAATAAAGAATAATGGAGTGATGAAATTTTAATAAAACCGTGCCTGTTCTGTGGAAAAGTTAAGTGGTAGAAGCTAATTAGGCCAGGCACAGTGACTCATGCCTGTAATCCCAGCACTTTGGGAGGCTGTGGGAGGTGTATCACTTGAGGTCAGGAGTTCAAGACCAGCTTGGCCAACATGGTGAAACCCTGTCTCTACTGATACAAAAATTAGCTGGGCGTGGTGGCAGGCACCTGTAATCCTAGCTACTTGGGAGACTGAGGCAGGAGAGTCGCTTGAACATGGGAGACAGAGGTTTCAGTGAACCGAGATCACACCACTGCGCTCCAGCCTGCGTAACAGGGCGAGACTCCATCTCAAGTAATAATAATAATAATATAATAATAATAATTTTGAATGTAATGTTTGTAATCTATAATATGTGGCTAGTTTGTATATGTAGACAGATCTGTTCAGGTAACCATATAGATTTCTGTTGACTCTACTTTTTTTTTTTTTTCCCCACCAAAACAAGCAGCCTTTATTGCAGTATTACAAAACACTTTTCATTTTGGCAATATTTTACAACGCATTTAGCTCCAAGGGTTGGGGAGAAGGTTGGAAACTAAAGGGGGAACTCTCAACAGACATTTCTAAAAGAAAAACTGTCCCAGCCCTCCCACCCAAATAAAAATCCAAATGTCACTTAATTTCACTACCCATGAGGAAAACAGCAGGCAAAACTCTGGCAATTTCACTATGGATCATGTCAGAGACAAAGGAACATTCAAAACAGTCATCAGTATGGTCCGTTGCGCCGATCATTTCTGTAGTCGTTTCTTCCTCCCATTTTGCCTCCATAGCCACCTCGGTCTCCTCCGTAGCCCCCATCTCGGTCTCCTCCATAGCCTCCTCCATCTCCTGCATAACCTCCTCGATCTCCTCCGTAACCTCCTCGATCTCCTCCATAGCCGCCTCGGTCTCCACCATAGCCTCCTCCTCGATCTCCTCCATAGCCACCTCGATCTCCTCCATAGCCACCTCCTCGGTCTCCTCCATAGCCGCCTCCTCTGTCCCCACCATAGCCGCCGCCTCTGTCCCCACCATAGCCACCCCCACTTCTGTCTCCACCATAGCCGCCCCCACTTCTATCTCCGCTGTAGCCACCACCGCTGCTTCTATCTCCACCATAGCCACCCCCACTTCTGTCTCCACCATAGCCGCTTCGGTCTCCACCTCTGCCCCCACGACCTCTGTAGCCCCTCTCTCCACTGTAGCCTCTCCCCCGGAAATCTCGTCTTGAGGGACGAGAGTCCTCTGGTCTAGGCTCATTGCACTGATTGCAGGAATTCCTTCGAGCGAAGTTCATATTTCCGCATGACGGATTAGGGCAAACCCAATCCCCACTTTTGGGGTCTCCACCTCTCCCTTGAAAGCCTCCAGGACCTCTATATCCTCCAGGGCCTTGCCGCCCACCTCCACTTCCACCTCCTCTCATGAATTCAGGTCTTCTAGTGGCAAAGGACACTTTAATGATGTTACCATGGAATTCTTTTCCATCAAACCAGTCAGTGGCTGCCTTAGCTGAAGGAGGGTCATCAAATGATACTGTTGCCTCCCCCTTTGGCTTTCCTGTGTCCTTGTCTGTATAAAGATTTATCATTGGTTTTCCAGTCTTCTTATTTGTCTTGATAATTCCTATTTGTTTAAAGAACTCCCCAACTTGATCTGTAGACACACCCTCCCCAAGTCCTTGCACAAAGATTGTGGTGTTATCTGAATTATCAGATTCTGAATCAGCATCTGGTCTGGGTCCATAATCCCTGTGACCACCAAAATTTTTGAAGCCACCGCGGTCACCACCACTTGATCCTGTCATAGGACCTCTTCCATCCTTGTCATATCCCCCACGCCCTCTACCTCCTCCCTGTGACCTGCCATATCCTCTATTATCTTCTCCATACCTACCCACATCACGACAGTCATCTTGTGTGTGGTGGCTGTAATTTTCCCTTTGTGAATGATAGGACTGCTGGTTTTGATTATAGGAATTATGCTGCTGATCATAATTTGACTGCTCATCATATGAGCCTTGATGTTGATCATAGCCTGACTGCTGATCATAGGAATCTTGTTGACCATAGTCTGGCTGGTCATAGGAAGGTGCTCTTCCACCTTGGCTTCCTGATGATTACACATTTTGCTGCTGTCCCTGGTTATTATATGGTTGCTGGCCATATGATCTCTGCTTTTGATTCTCATAACCACCATAGGACTGTGAATAACCTGACTGACTTTGTCCATAACTGGAGTAACCGCTGTAGTTCTGTCCATAAGGGGAATCAGTCGTTTGTCCATAGCCAGAATAGCTTTGTGATGCTTGTCCATAGCCTTGGTTGCCTTGATTTCCATAGGAAGAATAACTTTGCTGCTCATCCCCAGACTGACCGTAACTTCCAGAATCCAACATGACTAATGGCCGCGGCGCGGAGGCCCCAGAGCCCGCCGAGAACAAGGAATACGAAAGCCAGGCGGCATGGCGGCCGGAGCTGTACTGTGACTCTACTTTTAATTGGTTTGCTTAAATTCTATACTTCAGTTTTCTAACTCCACAAACAAGAGAATCAGAGGTGTTTAAGTTGATCTGAGCATTATGGAAACAGATGAAAACTCAAAATTCTGACCATTTGTCAGAAGGTTATATTATGGGGGCTACCACATTGAATGTTTTGACTAGATGATCCCTTAGGTCACTTTCGGCTCAGAAGTTCTTAGAATCTGTGATGGATTTTCTTTCTTTTTTTTTGAGACAGTTTTCACTCGTCTCCCAAGCTGGAGTGCAGTGGCGCAATCTCAGCTCACTGCAACCTCCGCCTCCTGGGTTCAAGAGATTCTCCTGCCTCAGCCTCCTGAGTAGCTGGGATTACAGGCACCCACCACCACAGCTGCCTAATTTTTGTATTTTTAGTAGAGATGAGGTTTCCCCAGTTTGGCCAGGCTGGTCTCAAACTCCTGACCTCAGGTGATCTACCTGCCTCAGCCTCCCAAAGTGCTGGGATTACAGGTGCGAACCACTGGCCCTGTGATGGGTTTTCTAAGTGTTTTCTTAATAATATGGGAGAATATTGTATTTCTAAGTGTTTTCTTAGTAATATGAGAGAATATTGTAACTTCTGTTTGAAGGCATTCTTTCTATAAAATGTACCTTATTTAAATAAAGTATAGCAGGGAACAAACCGAAAAACAAGTTGTAATATTTAGTGATAAAACTAATTGTCAATAACACTCAAACCCTAGTTTCACAAAACATTAATTCAATATTTCTATTATCAATCTGTTATACACTATCAGAGATTAATGTTTCTTCAACTTGGAAAACGTCATTTTAATATTGTAACATTCCCTAATTCTGAATTATAATTAATTCAACATGAAACAAAAGTAATTTCTTAAGCATTTACTGTATTACTAGATCTATCACAGTGAAAGTGATTTTTCTATTTTAGCTAGATTTTAACTCACGACAAACTATTACCAGGCTCTAGAACTTATTCCTGTTTAAGTAATTTATCAGAAATTGAATATATTATGAATTTACGTAGTATTGTTATTAGATGTCTTAGTTGCCGAGATGTGTGGTTCAGACTCTAGGTAAAGTAAATGCATGTACAGACGTGATTTATGTTTTAGTATTTGCATTTAGAATAAAATACCTGTGGAAATAAATAGCAGTTACCAACATTTTCATTTTATGTTTACTACTATGTGCTTTACATTTTAACTATATAATGTTATACTTTTATTCTTCAGTAAAAATGTGGATGGTGAGATTCAGGGGAATGAAAGATGATTTCTAAATATTTGACTCAAGTAACTGAGTTCATAGTAGTGCCATTTATTGGTATGGAGAGGACCAGGTAGAAGGATAGTTTAGTTTTGGCTATATTACCTTTTTATTGTCTGTTGAATGTCTGAGTAGAGAGGCAGGATCATCTGTTGGGCAAATCCTTAGGCGTCTTTTTTTTTTCATCTATGAAGTGGAAATAATGTCATCTATTTAATAGGGTTACTGAGGAGTGTGTTAATGTGTAAAGCACATGGCATGTAATGCTTCAATGAATGAAATTGCTATTCTTTTTTTTTTTTTTTTTTTGTACTTTTTCTTTTTCTTTTTTTTAAGAAAGTAAAGGAATAAAGAATGGTTACTCCATAGACAGAGCAGCTGAAATTGATATTCAGAGCCTGTGACTACAGCTTTAAAAAATTGGAACTGGCTTGCTTTCCATCAGTAATTTTGTTGCCACATGTAGCAGTTACAAAACAATGTACTGTGTGTTAATTGTCATGTTTGGTAGATAAAAGATCTGGCATAGAAAAAAAAGTGTTTTTTTTTGAGACGTGGTCTTGTTCTGTCACCCAGGCTGGAGTGCAGTGGCGCGATCTCGGCTCACTGCAACCTCCACCTCCTGAGTTCACGCCATTCTCCTGTCTCAGCCTCCTGAGTACCTGGGACTACAGGCGCCCACCACCATGCCTGGCTAATTTTTTGTGTTTTTAGTAGAGACAGGGTTTCACCGTGTTAGCCAGGATGGTCTCAATCTCCTGACCTTGTGATCCGCCTGCCTCAGCCTCCAAAAGTGCTGGGATTACAGGCGTGAGCCACCATGCCCGGCCTTTTTTTTTTTTTTTTTTTGAGACAGAGTCTGTCTCTGTTGCCAGTCTGGAGTGCAGTGGCACGGTCTCGGCTCACTGCAACCTCCGCCTCCCGGATTCAAGCGATTCTCCTGCCTCAGCCTCCCAGGTAGCTGGGATTACAGGCATGCACTGCCACACCCAGCTAATTTTTGTATTTTTAGTAGAGACGGAGTTTCACCACGTTGACCAGGATGGTCTCTATCTCCTGACCTCGTGATCCACCACCTTGGCCTCCCAAAGTGCTGGGATTATAGGTGTGAGCCACCACGGCCGACTGAAAAAATGTATTTTTTTAAAAGCAACTAGTGGCCAGGTGAAGAAGAAAGATCTGAAGAAGAGAATCTGGCCAAATGTGTAAATTACAAAGGGAAAGTACTAATTTATATGTTTTAGATAACTTAAGACTGTCTGATACAACCACTTTTCATTCAAAACTAACACTAGTTTTTAGGCCCTTACCTGCTCCACCCAGCTTTAACTACTCCCACCCTCCTTGAACTATCCCATAATATAAAATCTAAAAACTGCATAGGAATTTCTCCAATCTTTCATAAGTTCAAACAACATCAGCCTCATAGGCAAGTGTATAGGGACTGGGTAACCAGGCAACTGTACTCTATTGAAACCACATGTCAGTTTTATTAACTCATGGGTCAGGCAATGTCAAGCTTATATCAAGGGGGCAAGTTCATTAGTGTCAATGTCAAGCATATATGGAAGGGTAAGTTCATTGACTAGGGTCCTGTAGAGAATCTGTTTTGCCTCCAGCCTACATATCTCACAAAACTCACCATTTTTATAAATGGAATACAAGGAAGATGGCAAGAGCTGCACAATTAGATAAAAACTAGTTGCTTTTTTTTTTTTTTTTTTTTTTTTTTGAGGCGGAGTTTTGTTCTTATTGCCCAGATTGGAGTGCAATGGCATAATCTCAGCTCACTGCAACCTCTGCTTCCCGGGTTCAAGTGATTCTCCTGCCTCAGCCTCCTGAGTACCTGGGATTACAGGCATGCGCCACCATGGCCTGCTAATTTTGTATTTTTAGTAGAGACAGGGTTTCTCCATGTTGGTCAGGCTGGTCTCGAACTCCTGACCTCAGGCGACCCGCCCACCTGGGCCTCCCAAAGTGCTGGGATTACAGGCGTCAGCCACCATGTCCAGCCCCAATTCGTATTTTTAAAACTTAGTAATAAGAACTAAAATGAAATTATCTCATTTATTCAGATTGACACTCAGAAGTATAACAATTTTTCCGTCACAGTGTTTACTTTTTTAATTACTAAAGAAATACTTGAGTCATTTTTATTATTAATGACTCAGGAATTCAGAAATCTAAAACATAAGAGCTCATCTTTATGAATTGCATGAATTTCTACAGGATCAGTTCTTAGAAATGAAATGGCAGGGTTGAAGGGTACATTAATTTTATTTTGATATTGCCAAGTTGCTCCTCAATAAAGCTTTACCTACTTCTTCACCTAGCTAGAGTATGTAAGCAAGCATGTTAGAATATACACAAGTATATTCTTACCAACAACAGATATGACAGTATTTTTAGTTTTTGCCCAATTGAAAGGTGAGAATGATGCCTTGTTTTAATTTGCATTTCCTTAATTACTAAGTGAAGTTACCCATTTTTTGTGTGTATGGGTTTATCTTAATAATATTATTCTTTCTGAACCAAGTTACTTTAGTATTTATTCAATTATAAAGTGACTAATGTACATATGGCAATGGTTTATAACATTACTGAAGCACCCAATTCACATTGTTAATTTTACTACTAAGTATTTGTTGCTATGTGTATTTTATTGCCCTTTTTCATGTATATCACAGTTGGAATAGAATGGAGAGAGGCAACCTACCATATTGGTTAAAAGTATGTACTCCTATATCTCAAGTGTTAATGTCTTGTATCTTGAAAAAAAAATACATATATATATATGTATATTTTTAGATGGAATCTTGCTCTTTTGCCCAGGCTAGAGTGCAGTGGTGCGATCTTGGCCCACTGCAACCTCCACCTCCCAGGTTCAAGCAATTCTCCTGCCTCAGCCTCCCGAGTAGCTGGGATTACATGCACCTGCCACCATGCCCAGCTAATTTTCCTATTTTTAGTAGAGACAGGGTTTCACCACGTTGGCCAGGCTGGTCTTGAACTCCTGACCTTAGGTTATCTGCCGACCTCGGTCTCCCAAAGTGCTGGGATTACAGGCATGAGCCATTGTGCCCAACCTTGAATGTATTTTTATATTATATCCCAGGGTGATTGTTACATTGAAAATAATATCTAAATTTTTCTTTTTTTACTGAAATAAGTGACAAATTAGTTTCATTTTCTTTCTTTTTTTTTTTTTTTAGACAGAGTTTCACTCTTGTTGCCCAGGCTGGAGTGCAATGGTGTGATCTTGGCTCACTGCAACCTCCACCTTCTGGGTTCAAGTGATTCTTCTGCTTCAGCCTCCTGAGTAGGTGGGATTACGGGTACCTGCCACCACACCTGGCTATTTTTGTATCTTTAGCAGAGACGGGGTTTCACCAGGTTGGCCAGGCTGGACTTGAACTCCTGACCTGAGGTGATCTGCTGGCCTCGGCCTCCCAAAGTGCTGGGATTACGGGCATGAGCCACTGCGCCTGGCCCTAGTTTCATTTTCAAATGTTCATATGATTGATTTTCAAACACTAAGACTTGGTTGGAGGAATGGCTGGCAGTGTGATATGTTAGGAAAAAAACCCGCTGATTTTTGAAGTCACAAAGAATAGGGGTTCAAATTCACATTCGGCTCTACCACATAATAAAGCAATTTCTATACTCATAGAATTGATGTGAGCATGAAATACAGTAATATGCATAGTACCTGGACCAGTGGCTCTGGTACTCAATAAATGGTAGTTTCAGCTACTATAATGGCCTCTTACACCTTATTGGTATCTTTATCGTTATAACTATCACATTGTATCATAAACATTTGTTTCTTCATATGACCTGTAGAGGACTGTGTGTTCCTTTAAGGAAGAATATTGTGTCTTTATCTATCTTTGTATTTCTCCTGCAGAGGTTGCAAACTGGCAACCACAAGATTATTTTATTTGCAACCAGTTTGGGTCCCAGCATGTTTTAAATGTGCACTGGTTGCCAACATTTAAAAGTTAGGAGGTTTCACATTTAAAATAAAATGAAACAGGATTCCTGACTTCTGGCTTCTTGCAAAGAATCAGAAAATCCTGGTGATGCTGAACCCTACATTTTCTATAACAGCAATCAGCTAGTCTGGAGCAGCGTCTGCCTCTTTGGATAGGACACGCTCTCTAATTTGCCATCGTCCCTAACATTCCAATATTGTATCCTTGAAACAAAGGCTGAATGCCATTTGCCCATCACATTTCATTCATTTGTGTTACTTACTGGGCTGCTCTAGAAATTTGCATTTTTGACTGCTGCTCTAGTGACTGTCAGAGAGTCTGGAACTCAAGGAAGCACTCAATAAATGTTTGTTGAACGGAAGAAAGAAGAACCATTAATATATACACATAGAGAAAATTACCATATTTACTTGAAAATGTACAAGGTCTGGCTGGGCACTGTGGCTCACACCTGTAATCCCAGCACTTTGGGAGGCTGAGCGGGCAGATCACCTGAGGTCAGGAGTTCGAGACCAGCCTGGTCAACATGGCAAAACCCTGTCTCTACTAAAAATACAAAAATTAGCCAGGCATGGTGGTGGACACTTGTAATCCCAGCTACTTGGGAGGCTGAGACAGGAGAATTGGTTGAACCTGGGAGGCAGAGGTTGCAGTGAGCTGACATCGCGCCACTGTACTCCA
Organism: Piliocolobus tephrosceles; assembly: GCF_002776525.5. Lineage (NCBI taxonomy): Eukaryota > Metazoa > Chordata > Mammalia > Primates > Cercopithecidae > Piliocolobus > Piliocolobus tephrosceles. Next base: position 171,629,338 of record NC_045434.1, read on the forward strand.
GCCTGGGCAACAAAGAGTGAAACTGTGTCTCAAATAAAATAAAATAAATTAAAATAAAATAAAATAGTACAAGGTGACAGGGGTTTAGCATTCCTCTAGCAATAACTATTCCCATCTTTTCTTTTTCAATGTAGGACATGAAGCATGAGTGATAATGTTGGGGAGTTGAGAGAATGATGCTCTGAAATAAGTGACTTTCATTGGCCATGATTGCCAGGCTGTGACAATTTTCAAGGATAGACCACCTCAAATTTACTTATTACTGGCATAATGCAGTAAAACATGCCAAAAAATAGAATATGATCAAATGCAGTTGCCATTTATTTTGGAATGCATGACAATATCTATTCACTTGCACAGAAACATAAACAACACCCACCTGTGTTTGAAGGCAAGGTATCTTTGATCAGAATCTCTGAAATATCCCTTTGAGTTAGCTTTCACTATAGCAAACTTTATTAATTTGTACCTGCCAGTAATTTGGGATTTATGATTATTTAGTTGAACTAAAGCGTCTCCCAAATATGTGAAGAAAGAGTTAGCCAAGTAAGTAAATAGTGTGAGTAACAATTTCTTTGGCAAGAAGTGAGGGAAGAGTGGATGATTTACAGAAAAAGAACAAAGTTTTCCAGTTTTAGTTTTTAGGGACGTGTCATGGTACAATTTTAAAAAAAAATTGCCTTGGGGCTGGGCACAGTGACTCACATCTGTAATCCCAGCACTTTGGGAGGCCAAGGCAGGCGGATCAGGAGGTCAGGAGTTCGAGACCAACCTGACCAACATGGTGAAACTCCGTCTCTACTAAAAATACAAAAAAAAAAAAATTTTTAAATTAGCTGGGTGTGGTGGCAGGTGCCTGTAATCCCAGCTACTTGGGAGGCTAAGGCAGAGAATTCCTTGAACTAGGGAGGCAGAGGTTGCAGTGAGCCGAGATTGCACCACTGTACTTCAGCCTGGGTGACAGAGCAAGACTCTGTCTCAAAAAAAAAAAAAAAAAAAAAACCACCTTGGACAACATAGTGAGACCTTTTCTCTACAAAAAATATATATAAAAATTAGATGGCATGTACCTGTCCTAGCTACTCAGGAGGCTGAGGCAGGAGGATCAGATGAATCCCAGAGTTCAAGGTTGCAGTGACCTTGATCTTGCCACTGCACTCCAGCCTGGGTGACAGAGCCAGACCCTGTCTCTAAAAGTAAATAATAAAATTTAATATGTTCATGGCGCCACTGCACTCCAGCCTGGGTAACAGGGCAAGATTCTGTCTCAAAAAAAAAAAAAAAAGAAAAAGAAAAATTAAAATGTTCTATAGATACTTAACGAATAAATAAGGTATTGAATCTGAGACTGGTAGTGATTGTAATATCCATTATACCTGCTGCTAACCTACTACGTGAATACATTAAGGATCTTGACCCAAAAAAATGGATTAAATTTGAATCCTCACCCTCTTAAATAAAGAACTGCCAGGTATACTGTTAACATTATCTATTACAATAACATCTAATTCACTGTAATCATGCTCAAGTAATCGTTTTGTGAATGTATGGATTGATGAATAATTAGATCCTAGGTTACATCATGTGGCAGCTGTGGAAGTCACACTTACCTTTTCTTTTTTTTTGAGATGGAGTCTCGCTGTGTTGCCCAGGCTGGAGAGCAGTGGCATGATCTTGGTTCACTGCAACCTCCTCCTCCTGGTTTCAAGAGATTCTCCTGCATCAGACTCCCAAGTAACTGGGATTATAGGTTTGTACCACCACGCCTGGCTAAGTTTTGTATTTTTAGTAGAGACAGGGTTTCACCATGTTGGCCAGGCTGGTCTTGGACTCCCGACCTCCAGTGATTTGCCTGCCTCGGCCTCCCAAAGTGCTGGGATTATTTATTTATGTATTTGAGGCAGAGTCTCACTCTGTCACCCAGGCTGGAGTGCAGTAGTGGGATCTCAGCTCACTGCATCCTCCACCTCCTGGGCTCAAGTGATTTCCCCTCCTCAGCCTCCCAAGTAGCTGGGACTACAGGCATGCACCACCACACCTGGCTAATCTTTGTATTTTATAGAGATGGGGTTTTGCCATGTTGCCCAGGCTGGCCTGGAACTGCTAAACTCAAGTGATCCACCCACCTCAGCCCCCAGAGTGCTGAGATTACAGGCATGAACCACTGTGCCCTGCCTTAGACTACTTTAAAGTAACATTATTAAAAACAGTAAAAGTATAATTTTGAAGAATTAATTTAACTGCAGTATTTCTACCTTTATAGTTCAAGGACTATAATGAAATAAGAATGAAGTGAAGCATGTAAGTATCTAGTTTATCCATAGTATGTTTTTATGTTGCTCTATATTTTCTACTTTCTTAATATCAATATATTGTCCAATAAGGCCACTACTAGCTGTGAATGGCAATTTAAACTTAAATTGCTGGCTAGGCGCCATGGCTCATGCCTATAATCCCAGCACTTTGGGAGGTCGAGGTAGGCAGATTGTTTGAATCCAGGAGTTTGAGACCAGCCTGGGCAACATGGCGAAATCCCATCACTACAAAAAAAAAAAAAAAACAAAACAAAAATTAGCTGGGTGATACCCTGTCCCTCCCCTGCCCCACCTCTGGCTGCTCCAAATGTAAATAAATAAAACTTTTTTTTTTTTTTTTTTTTTTGAGACGGATTCTTGCTCTGTCGCCCAGGCTGGAGTGCAGTGGCAGGATCTCAGCTCACTGCAAGCTCCACCTCCCGGGTTTACCCCATTCTCCTGCCTCAGCCTCCCGAGAAGCTGGGACTACAGGCGCCCACCACCTCGCCCGGCTAGTTTTTTGTATTTTTTAGTAGAGATGGGGTTTCACCATGTTAGCCAGGATGGTCTCGATCTGCTGACCTCGTGATCAGCCCATCTCGGCCTCCCAAAGTGCTGAGATTACAAGCTTGAGCCACCGCGCCCGGCCTTAAAACATTTTTTTAAGTTTAATTTGTTTGTTTGTTTGTTTGTTTGTTTGTTTGTTTTTGAGATGGGAGTTTTGCTCTTGTTGCCCAGGCTGGAGTGCAATGGCGCAGTCTTGGCTCACCACAACCTCTACCTCCCAGGTTCAAGCGATTCTCCTCCCTCAACCTCCCAAGTAGCTGGGATTACAGGCATGCGCCACCACGCCTGGCTTATTTTGTGTTTTTAGTAGAGACGAGGTGTCTCCATGTTGGTCGGGCTGGTCTCAAACTCCCAAGCTCAGGTGATCCGCCCGCCTCAGCCTCCCAAAGTGCTGGGATTACAGGCATGAGCCACTGCACCTGGCCTAAAGTTTAAAATTTTATCCCTCAGTCAGACTAGCTACATTTCAAGTGCTCAGTAGCCATATGTGGTTAGTGGCCACTATATCGGACAACACAAAGAACATTTCTATCTCCATAGAAAATTCTGTTTGCTCTTGTAGATTATTACATACACAATTACTTATCCTTTATTTTACTACATTGTCATTAGAGTTTTTGTTTGTGATTTGATAATTCAGTTTCATATGTCCTAGTAGAAATACTTTTGCTTTCTTGAAATTTTATTTTCTCCCATTTTTTTTAATAAACTATATGTTTAAATCAACATTTTTTTCCCTTTGTTGTTCCATTAAGATAGTCAACATCTGACAATTTTACCTTAAAACTTTTAAGTTCTGTGATGAATACAGTCAAAGTAATGCCTTTAGGTATTATTCATTTTTAAGACAACACAATCTATGACAGTGTCTCTCCATGTGCCTCTTTTACCATGTACAGTGAAAAACTACTTATTAAATGGTGATTTTCCCCCCTTTATCTTATTAAGTAAATTATATGGTCTTTTTTTTTTATGGAAGCCTCCATAGTTAGAGATGTAAAACGGCAATTTCTTGGTTCTATAGCATGACATAGTTCAGAGCTGAGATTAGAGAAACCCCGTAGAGTTGTTAATACTTGAGGGCATCCCCAACTAGAAAAGTATGTGAATTTAGGCATGGGAGGAAGGAAGGATCTGCTTTAAATTTAGTGTAGGGTCACTGAATCTTAATGATAGATTAAACAAGGGAGGTAGAATAATGAATAGGGGTATACTGTGTGTAGCACTAATACCAGAAGTCCATGGTTTGTGGCGGTTTTTTAATGTCCTTTCCCATATGGTTTTGAATAGAGCAGGTTATGGCAGGGATGAGCTAAGGAATAGCTTTGTTAATGAATAAATAGGAGTAATTTTTTAACAGGAGACTTCAGGCAGTTTATTCAGAATGCCTGCTTATTTAATGACTCATGTGGTTAAATTTTTTTTCCTGATCTTAATAATACATTAAGTGGGATTGCTAAGGTATTCCCGATATTTTCTTTCTAAAATAGCTATATCTACATTTCAGAGCCAGCCCTAACAGTGAATCCTTGGGTTGGGTTTTACTTTCTTAATTAAAGGCCAGTCGTATGGAGCTTTTGAGCATTGGCAGCATCAGTCCTCAGGATTTGGTGTGCAGTATTAGACTTTGTTTCATAGTGTCAATTCATTTGATACGAGTTAATTAAATTGTCATTTGGAGCCATTTTCCAACTCTACTATATTCACCTAAACTTAACTAGGTGTGTAATTTTAGTGACTTTACTCTTATAACATTGCTCATGGGCAAGGCAGCCACTTTTCTTAAGTTAGGCTTTCTGCCCTCCCACCTACAAATCTCTGAGAGTAACGCTGAAAGCTGATCTTGCAGAGTAGCAAGTTAGAATCAGATAACCTGACCAGACACACTTTTAAGTATCTCTCAGGGCAGTTCTTTGGAGGAGCTTACTTAATATTTCCTAAAGGAGAGGTTAAGTAGGTTGTCTTTGGTGCATTAGTTATGCAGAGAGGGGAAATGTAACTCTCCTGACTCCAGGGCCCCAAATGCAAACACTAGCCTAGTTGTTCCCAAACTTTCTTCTTGATGTGGATGACTTGAATGGTTTATTTTCACTTGATGAGCCACACCCCCAGGCCACTTTAGTATTCATGGCAGACCCCAACACTAAGTCCCTTTGTTGTCTTTGTTTTTTGCATTTTTTTGTTAACTAGAAAAGATAAAATTATGAGAGACCTGATTATAGACTGAGGTTCTGTTGCTGATGGTTCCCACCACTTTTTTCACATCTCAGAGAAAGGCAAAGACCTGGATGGGCAACAGAAAACAGCAAAGCAAACATAAACATCACATCATGTCTGAGCATCAATGGGGTGCTACCAGAGTGGGAAAGGATATAGTCATTATCAAAATATAAAGATGGTTCTTTGCCAAAAGCATTAACATTGTCAGCATTTTAAAGTTTGAAACTTGCTGTAGAAGCAGTGGTCTTTTCTTTAAGGAAAAAAAAATGTTTTCTTGAAGAAAAGGAAAATGGACTAAGAATTTTAAAAATCTGCATTATTGTTCTGAACATTAACTAAATGAATGACATTTAGGCAAGTAGCTTAATTTGTCTGTGTTTGTGCATGTATGCACTTGTGTTTTTTAACTCACATGAAATAAAATTAAAAAGGAAGTGCAATTCTTTAAAAAACAAGTGGGCAAAGTAGATTAATGGCACTGATAAATTGTCTTCCTTGTAGACGCAGTTTTTTAGTTTAGAACTTACAGAGGTTACAAATAAGACACAGCTAACTGTTTCTGATAAGAGTTTCACTTGTCCAGGTCAAAAGCATAGAAGAGAAGTTGGCAAGAGTGCCCAACTGTTGAGAGAGAGAAAACTAGAATAACAGGATAGGGCATAATTGATTTACTGTCCATTAGCCCAGTAGAAGTAGCAGGCCCATAGTGTGAATATCTTCATATTCTTTTATTCCAGCCAAAATCCTTACTAATGTAAGGGGTGAAGGAGACTCAGAAGGCATTGGCCAAAAGTGTATAAGAGGAAGAGCCTTGGTAACTCTCATGATAAAATTTAAGTATTTTAGGCCGAGCGCAGTGGCTCATGCCTGTAATCCCAGCACTTTGGGAGGCCAAGGTGGGCAGATCATGAGGTCAGAAGATCGAGACCATCCTGGCTAACAAGGTGAAACCCTGTCTGTACTAAAAAAATAGAAAAAATTAGCCGGGCATGGTGGTGGGTGCCTGTGGTCCCAGCTACTTGGGAGGCTGAGGCAGGAGAATGGCGTGAACCCGGGAGGCGGAGCTTGCAATGAGTCGAGATCGCGCCACTGCACTCCAGCCTGGGCAACAGAGTGAGACTCTGTCAAAAAAAAAAAAAATTAACTATTTTAATATGCTCTTCTTTTTCCTTGATTCATTTTCCTTGGAGATTTTTTATCTTGCCATCTTTCCCTGATGTGTGTGATACCAGAACTCTGCTCCCTTTCTGTGAAGCATTCAATTGTTGAAACAGTAACAAGTTGCTGTTGTTATTGTTACTGGCAGTTGTTCTTCCTCTTCAGCACTTAAAAGTACAAAGTGGACAGACTATAACTGCATTATCCATTGCAGCGCAGCAGCTGTGAGAAGACTCATTTGCTCTCATAACAGGGGCTTTGCCCATAGTTGGTCACTCTCTCTTGTTACTAGTTTTTGTTGTTCTTGTTGCTGCTGTTGTTTTTGAGATGGAGTCTCACTGTGTCGCTCAGACTGGAGTGCAGTGGTGTGGCCTTGGTTCACTGCAACCTCTGCCTTCTGGGTTCAAGCAATTCTCCTGTCTCAGCCTCCCGAATAGCTGGGATTACAGATGTGTGCCACCATGCCTGACTAATTTTTGTATTTTTGGTAGAGATGGAGTTTCACCATGTTGGCCAGGCTAGTCTCGAACTTCTGACCTCAGGTGATGCAGCCCACCTCAGCCTCCCAAAGTGTTGGGATTACAGGCGTGAGCTACTGCGCCCCACTCACTTGTTACTACTTAATGACCACTGTTTAGAATTAACTGCAAATGGTTTCATAGAAGATTCATACACATTACAATTATAAAAGTGTCCGGTAGCCAGGCACAGTGGCTTACAACCTGTAATCCCAGCACTTTGAGGGGGCTGAGGTGGGAGGATTGCTTGAGTCCAGGGGTTTGAGACCAGCCTGGGCAAAATAATGATATCTCCTCTCTACAAAAAGTTTAAAAATTTACCCAGGTGTGGTGGTATGCAACTGTAGTCAATCAGAAGGCTGAGTTGGGAGGATCTCATCAGCCCAGGAGATCCAGGCTGCAGTGACCTGTGATGGCCCCACTTCACTCCAGCCTGGGTGACAGAGTAAGATACTGTCTCAAAAAAACACAAAAAAGTATCCAGTGGACGGCTGGGCGCGGTTGCTCACGCCTGTAATCCCAGCAGTTTGGGAGGCCAAGGCAGGCAGATCACCTGGTCTTTTTTTTTTTGAGATGGATTCTCACTGTGTTACCCAGGCTGGAATGCAGTGGTACGATCTGGGCTCACTGCAACTTCTGCCTCCCAGGTTCAAGCAATTCTTGTGCCTCAGCCTCCTGAGTAGCTGGGATTACAGGATGCACCACCATGCCTAGCTAATTTTTGTATTTTTAGTAGAGACAGGGTTTCATCATGTTGGCCAGACTGGTGTCGAACTCCTGATGTCAAGTGATCTGCCTACCTTGGCCTCCCAAAATGTTGGGATTACGGGCGTGAACCTCTGCACCTGGCCTGATCTTTTTTCTAAGCATACATATGTTATGCATACATGTGTACCTATACTTATACACACATAGCTTAAACAGAGATGCATATTATTTTGTAACCTGGTTTTTAAAAAGATCGTGTAACAACTTTTTATATTACCAATTTTCTTCCACTTTAGGGGTCAGCAAATTTTTTTCTGGAAAGAGACAGATAATTCCCATTTTAAGGTTTTTAGGCCATGCAGTCTCTGTTGCATCTACTCAACTCTGCTAACTTAGTAGTGCAAAAACAGCCAGAGAAAATATGTAAACAAATGGATGTGGCTGTGTTCCAGTGGAACTTTATGGACAGAAACAGACAGCAGACTGGATTTGACCTCTGGGCTCTGCTTTGCCGATGTTGGTTCATCACTTTAATAACTGCACAGTATTTTATTTATTATTGGATATTATATTATGCCAATTTTGTGTTTTGATATGATTTTGTGTGGTGATAAACAAGGCTGCAATGAATATCCTTGTAGTGAAATATTTGGTTGCAGTTATGATCATGTCTTTAAGATTAACTAGTACATTGCTTCTGACATTGTATCAGATTATCTACTAAAACTCAAATTTAAAAATCAAAACATTTCTGGTCTGCAGTATTTCTTGATTTATGTGTCCCATCTTTAAAATATTATATAAAATTGAATTTCACAAAATGGTGTTAGGTTAAAGTACAATTCCTAAAAATGTTCCTATAATTGTTTCAGTTATTTCTAAAATTGTCTTTGGGCTTAATTGGTGTTTTCCTTCCTGGAAAGAATTATAAATTGATTAATTTACTTGATTTTTAAATGAGATTTTAAGAGCCTTTATTGAGTGATTGTTGTTTTATTTATTGCAGGCTGTAAGAAACGTTTTTTTTTCATATTATTTACTAGGCCATTAAATACCTGGAAAAGTTTTGTTCCCTGTTTCCGTAAAGTGTACAGAGGAAATATTGCCCTTTGTGACAAGGTCTTGTCTGACTGTTAGGAAACTAACCTTTTTCTTTTGGGCCTTGTTTCAGCTATCCTACGAAAGGAAAACATAACCTGTTTGTTTGTTTGTTTGTTTGTTTATTGAGACGGAGTCTCACTCTGTCACCCAGTCTGGAGTGCAGTGGCAGGATCCCCGCTCACTGCATGCTCCGCCTCCTGGGTTCACGCCATTCTCCCACCTAAGCCTCCAGAGTAGCTGGGACGACAGGCGCCCTGCACCACGCCCGGCTAATTTTGTTTTTGTATTTTTAGTAGAGACAGAGTTTCACCTTGTTAGCCAGGATGGTCTCAATTTCCTGACCTGGTGATCCGCCTGTCTCGGCCTCCCAAGGTGTTGAGATTACAAGCATGAGCCACCGTGCCCGGACTTCTGTTTAGTTTTTTATATGGCTTAAACATAGTTTTCTGGTGGTTAGGGACATTTCTTCAGTTTATCTGACATAGATATCTTCCAAGTTTGTTTAGTGAGACCAATAGGTCATTTATTGTGAGTTTGCAGGTTTACTGCAAGTTCCAAATATGTATTATGACCAGGAAGCAGTCACACTTAAGCTTGAGACAGAAAAACTAAAGATTGGCCTGGCGCAATGGCTCACACCTGTAATCCCACCACTTTGGGAAGCCGAGGCAGGCGGATCACGAGGTCAAGAGATCGAGACCATCCTGGCCAACATGGTGAAACTCTGTCTCTACTAAAAACACAAAAATTAGCTGGGCATGGTGGCACACGCCTGTAATCCCAGCTACTTGGGAGGCTGAGGGAGGAGAATTGCTTGAATTCCGGAGGCAGAGGTTGCAGTGAGCCGAGATTGCACCACTGCGCTCCAGCCTGGTGACAGGGGGAAAAAGAAATAATTAACAGGTTTTCAATTAACAGAAATTTAGATTAAACTAAGAATACAATGAAGTCTGTAGTAAAGAGGTAGTATCTTCTCTCATTAATTTCTTAGGCTAATGAAATCACATCATCCAAATGAAATTGCAACATTTTTAGAATTTCTGCAACAAATCATTATTAATTATATTTATTCTCAAAAGTGACTGACCACCTTAGGCAGAGTTCAAAGAATTTTAGTATCAGTAAACTCGAGAGGCATGGCTATCTGGAAGAGCCTATATATTATTTGCACATTCTGAAGCAGTGCTTCTTGCCGGGCGCGGTGGCTCACGCCTGTAATCCTAGCACTTTGGGAGGCCGGGGTGGGTGGATCACAAGGTCGGGAGTTCGAGACCAGCCTGGCCAATATGGTGAAACCCTGTCTCTACTAAAAAAATACAAAAATTAGCCAGGTGTAGTGGCATGTGCCTGTAGTCCCAGGTACTCGGGAGGTGGAGGCAGAAGAATCGCTTGAACCTGGGAGGCGGAGGTTTCAGTGAGCTGAGATTGTGCCTCTGCACTCCAGCCTGGGTGACAGCGACTCCATCTCAAAAAACAAAAATTAAAATTAAAAAAAAAAAAAAAAAAGCAATGCTTCTTTAAATTTAGCTTGGTAAGAATTACCTAAAGAGCTTGTTAAAAGACAGATTGCTGGACACCCACAGTGTTCCATACACTAGGTCTGTAGTGGGGCCCATGAATTTGCATTTCTAATAGTTTCCAGGTGATACTAATACCTGGTCCAGCCACCACCCTTTAAGAACCACTGTTGTAGAAAAATAATTAACCTTTTTTTTTTCAGTTATAATTTTAATTCCTGCAACTTCACAGTTTCTATAAACTTTTGTTTTTCAGAAAGCTCCTAAAATTTAGCTTCTTTTTAATTTGTGAAATATGTTTAGCTTTTCTCATCTATGAACATTTTCTTAGCACTTTAGGAATTGTTTTTTATCAGAAGACATGCATACAGCCAACAGACACATGAAAAAATGCTCGTCATCACTGGCCATCAGAGAAATGCAAATCAAAACCACAATGAGGTAACATCTCACACCAGTTAGAATAGCAATCATTAAAAAGTCAGGAAACAACAGGTGCTGGAGAGGATGTGGAGAAACAGGAACACTTTTACACTATTGGTGGGATTGTAAACTAGTTCAACCATTATGGAAAACAGTATGGCCTCAAGGATCTAGAACTAGAAGTACCATATGACCCAGCCATCCCATTACTGGGTATATACCCAAAGGATTATAAATCATGCTGCTATAAAGACACATGCATGCGTATGTTTATTGCGGCACTATTCACAATAGCAAAGACTTGGAATCAACCAAATGTCCATCAGTGACAGACTGGATTAAGAAAATGTGGCACATATACACCATGGACTACTATGCAGCCATAAAAAAGGATGAGTTTGTGTCTGTCCTTTGTAGGGACATGGATGCAGCTGGAAACCATCATTGTCAGCAAACTATCGCAGGAACAGAAAAGCAAACACCGCGTGTTCTCACTAATAGGTGGGAACTGAACAATGAGATCACTTGGACTCTGGAAGGGGAACATCACACGCCGGGGCCTATTATGGGAGGGATTGCATTGGGAGTTATACCTGATGTAAATGACGAGCTGATGGGTGGTGACGAGTTGATGGGTGCAGCACACCAACATGGCACAAGTATACATATGTAACAAACCTGCATGTTATGCACATGTACCCTAGAACTTAAAGTATAAAAAAAAAAAAAAAAAAGAATACATTTCTTAAAACCCTGAAGAATAGAAGAATAAGAATAAAAATTATAAAGCTTGGAAAAAAAAAAAAAAAAAAGAAATTGTCTTTTATCTTAAAATCCAGGTTTGACCTTTTACTAAGGATACAAATTCATGGCCGGGCCTGGTGGCTCATGCCTGTAATCCCAGCACTTTGGGAGGCCGAGGCGGGCGGATCACGAGGTCAGGAGATCGAGATCATCCTGTGAATGGTGAAACCCCATCTCTACTAAAAATACAAAAAATTAGCCGGGCATGGTGGCGGGCACCTGTAGTCCCAGCTACTCGGGAGGCTGAGGCTGGAGAATGGCGTGAACCTGGGAGGCAGAGCTTGCTGCTGAGATCGCGCCACTGCCCTCCAGCTTGGGCGACAGAGCGAGACTCCGTCTCAAAAAAAAAAAAAAAAGATACAAATTCATTTTAATAAATGTGTGATTATTAGTTATTTAAATAATATCTAACTTTGCAATTGTCAAGTTGCTTTCACCCACACCAGACTTTTAGTATTGGAAATTATGAACATAACCATGTTACCCATGGAAGTGTTAAATCTTATCCTGGATAGTGTTTCAGGATGGCCAAAATCCATCTCCAATTAAATACATTTAAATTAGTTTCCGTATTTGATTAACTTTTTATCATCATCCTAGTAATGTCTTAGAAAGGCAATTGTCAAATTTCTTTATAGCTAAGTAAGAGTTGAAATAAGTTTTTAAAGTATGGTACAAAGCAAAACTAAGTTACAGTTATTAAAATGAAGAATTCATTTAGAGCCAAAAGATTTTTTAAAACTGCAGAATACAGTCAGTTTAAAGCCTGATTGAAAGCAACTTCATTTTTATAGATTTCTTGAAACAGATCTTCATTGTTTTCTGGAAAGATAGTATTTGAGAAAAAGAAATGTCTCCAGTTACTGTTTTTATGAGGAGAGAATAGCTTAGTCTTTTTAATGGTTAATGAGAAGAAGTAATAGTTAAACACTTAGAGCATTGATTTCTGATTTGAATTCTCCAACACAGGCCAGCCCTGGGGGGGAAAAAAAGCTTGCTAATTAACATTTGATTACTGATGCCACCTTCTCATTCCCCTTGCACCATCCGGTTTCAAACGTTTTTTGTTCAGAAAGGATTTTAAGGAGGTTTTTAACTTGCAACTTAGTAAAACAAATCCATGTGCAACTGCAACGTGTATACAATAATTTTTAAAAGAAGAGAATAAAAGGCCTTAGATATGAAGTATGTGTTCAGAACGCACTCTGAATCACTTCTGATTCAGAAGTGATTGCTTTCTTAACTATAAGCCTTTCAGAGCACCAGTGATTGCTAGGATACTGGAATTAAGCCTAGTTTGTATGCGTTATTTTGATTTAACACACACACACACATACAAATACTTATTTGCTCAATGTGGTTATTTAACAAACTCTTAACCAGAACATCTGATAATGTGATGCACTGGGAGCTTAAGTTTGATATATTTAAAATTTGGTCTAAGCTCAGGTTTTAATATGACCGGAGTCCTTTTTCTTCTCAGAATGATAAAAGAATGAGATGGATGGCTGTAGTTTCAGGGTACTTTTTTGTAAGGGCTGTACTATAAAGTGCTATAGTATCTTAATTCAGAAAATCTAGAAACTAAAACGCTGATTACTGAACATTTTGTTTTTATATTTTGCAATAACAAAATGTTTGATATGTGAAGAATCGTGGGCCAGATTTCAAAAAATGTTAAATGTTGAGATAAATTAATAAAACTTGAAAACTATATCACTTAGTAGCATTCTGGCAAAATCATATAACCACTCTGATGACATTAGGTTGATAGAATAGTTTTCTGGGAAACCAGTATGACAGGCCTTATTTTTAAATGAGATTTCATAAGGGGAAAATATTAATTAGTGTTTTTTAAAAAGTGTAATAAAAGTAAATACTAAGATTCATCATGCAAACAAAACACGAAAATGCTTATTATCTTTATTTCTCATGTGAAATTACTTGCCATTTTTCTTTTTGATGTCTCTGTTATATTTATTCTATTGTTTCTCCATTTTCTAGCATTAATGATTTTAAATTTTCTCTCATTACTTCCTCATCTTGTATATATTTAGCACCTCTTTTCCTCTACCTAGGATTAAGTCCAGTATTTTCATGAAATAATAACATTTTGGATCTTTGAAAATCAGAAATGATCATGTTTTATTCTCTTCTAAGATGGAGTACGTGAGATCTCAGAAAGGCTCCACCAATTTTTCCACAGTAACAGTTGAGCAGAACGAGGTTTAGAAATCTAGTTCTCTGGCTGGGTAAGGTAGCTCGCCTGTAATTCCAGCACTTTGGTAGGCTAAGGTGGGCAGATCACGAGGTCAGGAGTTCAAGACTAGCCTGGCCAACATGGTGAAACCCCGTCTCTACTAAAAATACAAAAATTAGCTGGGTGTGGTGGCACACGCCTGTAATCTCAGCTACTCAGGAGGCTGAGGCAGGAGAATTGCTTGAACCCAGGAGGCAGAGTTGGCAGTGAGCCGAGAACCCACCGCACTCTGGCCTGGGCGACAGAGCAAGACTCGGTCTCGGCAAAAGAAAAAATAAATAAATAAATAAATCTAGTTCTCTGCCTCAGGGTATGCTGCCACACCTCAAACTTTGTGACTTTTTTATTAGTTTGCTTTCACAAGAATAATATCTGAATGACATTTAAAATTCCCTAAAAGTTTTTCAATAGTTTGATTGATATTTCGCTCACAAGGAATGGTGTTTTATAACTGAGAATGTTATCTACTAAATTTTATATTTTTCAATTTAAATAGTTTAGAACAACTTATTTGAGACTAATCTGAGCTTCACGGTTTAGCCTTTAGCAGAGCAACTTTTCCTAAGAATTACTTTCCTAAGAAATTCTGATGAAATTTAACTAAAAAATAAAACTGAAAATTTAAATGAATCAAAAGAAAAGTTAGTGGGAGATGAATATCTTATGAAGGTACTTTTATAATTTTATACTGAGTAGGTTATAATGAAATGATCTTTTCACCAGTGCTGTGTTTAGCATTGAAATTTCCACAGACATTGAGGAAGTATGAAGTTTGAAGTAGAGATTATTACTTAGTTTTTCATATTAATTATAGTATATAAACAGGTGTTTATTAGCAATGACAAATAATAAGGAAACAAATCAGTAATTAATTCTATACTATTAAAAGTTAATCTGATTTATATATTTCCTCAGTTGCAAACAACTGTTGTATCTGAAACAATATGGAAGAAATTAGACTATACCTTTAGAAAAACTTGAATGCAAATTAGAAAATCTGTTGTCAATCCAGAACTCTAGATCTAAATACAATATAGTTTCTAACGTAATTTTAATGTTCAGCTGGTAATCAAAGAATTTATTAAATTCCTTCTGAACTAATTGAAACATTTGCATAGTTTAGGAGTCTGAAATCTCATAGATTTAGAGCTTAATGTAAAACAAGAATTAAAAAGATTATGAAGGTTCAGCATGATCTTGAGCCAATGCTGATCAAAAACAAAAAGTGTGTAAGACAAAAAAGCCCTTAGGAAATGTTACCCTGTGAAGTGTCACTTGTCCTTAACTGGAATTTAACACACTCTAAAGATGAAACTCCATCAGAAGCAGCACAATATTGGCAGCTGGTCATGCCAGCCACTGCAACCCAGCCTGTGTGTGTATGTTCCTTCTACTTCTTTAAAGTGCTCTCAAATCCCAAGTCAATCAATTAGTGTCCTTCCCCCTCTCTTTCTCACTTCCCTCTCCTCTTTCTTTTCCTATCATCTCTTGCTCTCTGTCTCTTTACCCTCCATCTTCTCTCTCTCTTTCCTCTTTTTCCCTTTCCCCTTCTTCCTCTTCTTCTCCCTCTGCATTCCCCCTCCCTCTTTCTTCCTCTTATTTCTTCATCTTCCCTCTTCTGAAAGAACGGTGTCCTTCTTCTGATCCATGATGACTTTAAATTCGTCTGTATCATTTTATACAAAGCTGTATTTTATCATTTAGGTTTCCTAGAATACTTTTTTCAGAATTGTTTTTACGTTTGTTTTGTGTACATTTTGGATTTCTTTCTTCCCTGCAGGATTATGATTTCAATTTTTTATTAAACATAATCATCAGTAAAGAAAATGGAATTGTAATCTCTCTATTAGTAAAATCCCCACTGTTTTGATGCTTTTGCTATCTTATCACTTGTGCTTCATCCATATACTGATAGCATCTACATATGTACAGCATTGGTATACATGGAATTATTTTTGAACAACAAATTTGTTTTCAGTTAAATTGTGGTTTAACATAGGATTCTTTTAGTTTAAACTCAGAATACTCTGTGAGTTTAGCCTTTGCATTGGAACAATCAAACATTAGCCTAATATGCTTTACATGGGACTGTCTCAGCCAAGTTCTGTCTGCATTAGCCAGTTTATTCTATGACAAGTTGCTTAACAGATGTCATTCTGGGGAGAACAATGAAGCCAAATACTTGTGCAATGGCTAACATTACTCTAACTTTGATCACTTTTGTTCAGCACATCAGTCTGGCGTTGTGCTTTATACCAACATAACACTATAGCCAGGACGTGCTTTTCAGGCTTAGAATAGCAAAGGAATGTTATTCAATTCAGTGCAGTTACAGACGAGTTAATGAAAGAAGAAAATACTGTTTATTTCATAATACATTAGTGTTGTATTTTGGAATTAAGATGGAATCTAAAGAATCCCACTCCAAAGTTATTTGTTTGTATACTCATAGTATTTGTGTATACTTTACAATGCTAGGGTAACTTTGCCACCTTTCCAAAAGGATGTAAATATTTGTCCTGCTTTTTTTCAAAAATAACTGATAAGGTTTGTTATATCTAGATAACATAATCAAAAATAATTTCAAGAAATTATTTTAAAGTAATTTCTCAATTATTTTAAGAAATAGTTTTAAGAAATTCTTTTGCCTTGAAACCTAAAGACTCCTCATACTCCCTCTTCTAGCCTTCATCTTTTATTAATGTAACACTCTAGGTTTGTGGAACACCTTTCTTGTTAAGAACACTAATGTTTAAAAATGACAAAATAATAACAGCTAGTAAAAGTGGTTAGACGTTAACCCAATTGCATTTGGTTAATTTGTTGGGTTGATAATGACTGATAAAAATTTCCAAACAATGTGACCAACTATAAACAAAATATTGCATAGTAGACTAGCCATTTGCTAAGAACCTCTAAAGAAAACCTGTTTGAATTTGAGTACAGATCAAGCCATTCCCCAAGCTCCTCAGATCTCGTTTACTAAGTCATTTTTCCACAGGTGTGAATTAGAGGTAAAAATAGAATGAGTTCTGTGTTTTTGTTTTATTTTTTGTTTCTCCTTTCCATAGCGAACTTGTATCCCTATTTCACTGGAATGGTAACTTAGATGTGATTATGTATAAGAAAGGGTAATGTGAAAACAAAATGCTGTAATTGGACAACATGATACTTTAAGCTTCTGTATTTTTAAAACATAAATGCACAATGCTTGTTGAAGTATGAAGAATCTATTGAAGTCTTTGGGTTTTGTTTTGTTTTTTGAGACAGGGTCTCACTGTGTCATCCAGAGTTCAGTGGCACAGTCCTGGCTCACTGCTGCCTCGAACTGCTGGGCTCAAGTGATCTTCGCAGCTTGGCCTCCCAAAGGGTTGGGATTACAGGCGTGAGACACCATGCCTGGCCTCAAGTCTTAACATAGAACATATAGGGAGCATTTCAATCCTAACTTCATTTGATACAGTAGGATAATAGTGCCATAATTAACTTGAAGAATTAGTTAAAATGGATAATCTCTCCATTGTTATGATTAGTTAATTTATTTGTGAATAAAAACTAAAATAGAAAAGAAAACCTGAAGAGACACATATTGCTTTTTTCTTTTTTTTTGAAACAGGGTCTTGCTGTGTCTGCCAGGTGGGAGTCCAGTGGCGTGATCATGGCTCACTGTATCCTCAACCTCTTGGACTCAAGCAGTCATCCCACCTCAGCTTCCTGTGTAGTGGGGACTACAGGCATGAGCCACCATGCCTAGCTTATGTTATTTTTTGGTAGAAATGGGATCTCACTGTGTTGCCCAGGCTCATCTTGAACTCCTGAGCTCACGTGATCCTCCTACCTTGACCTCCTAAAGTGCTGGGATTACAGGTGTGAACCACCACACCCAGTAACACTTCTTTTATTTTTATTTTTATTATTTTCTTTTGAGACAGAGTCTCACACTGTTGCCCAGGCTGGAGTGCAGTGGCACGATCTCAGCTCACTGCAACCTCTGCCTCCTGGGTTCAAGCCATTCTCCTGCCTCAGCTTTTCGAGTAGCTGGGATTACAAGCATGTGCCACCACACCTGGCTAATTTTTGTATTTTTCATAAAGACAAGGTTTCACTGTGTTGGCCAGGTTGGTCTTGAACTCCTGACCTCAAGTGATCCGCCCACCTCGGCCTCCCAAGTGCTAGGATTACAGGTGTGAGCCACCACGCCCAGCCAACACTTCTTAATTACTGGCTGATGTAGAGTTTAACCTTCCAATACTTTATTCTGATAAGTTTACCTCCTTCCCTTTCAAAGTAGAAGGTATAATGTTGCATGTTGGGACAAATAGTTTCTCAGCTTTAATGCATTTTTTCTATTTAATTTTCAAGAAGGGCCTATAGCTCTGATGTTAGTAAATATTACTTGAAATAGTTTTTAGTTTGGATTGATTTAAAAAAATAACCTGTGCTACTTTTTTGTTGTTGGTGGTGGTGGTGGGGAGATAGAGTCTCACTCTGTTTCTCAGGCTGGAGTGCGGTGGCGTGATCTCAGCTCACTGCCACCTCCGCCTCCCGGATGCAAATGATTCTCCTGCCTCAGTCTCCCAAGTAGCTGGGATTATAGGAGCCACTACCACGCCTGGCTAATTTTTTGTATTTTTAGTTAAAGATGGGGTTTCACCATGTTGGCCAGACTGGTCTCGAACTCTTGACCTCAGGTGATCCACCTGCCTAGGCCTCCCAAAGTCCTAAGATTACAGGTGTGAGCCACTGTGCCTGGCCCTGTGCTCCTTTAATAAGAAGTTTCTATATCTTTGAAACTTACTTTAAAAATGTAAAGACAATTTTAGGTTTTTCTGCCCCTGCCCCACTTCCCTGTAATAAAACTACCCTTCACTATTCCACATAAAAACTTGAAATATGTTTTTGGTTTTGAATCATTGTACATTTTAACGATTAAATAAATTATAAAAATTAATAATTGTACTTTGCCCTTAGAGAACTGGGTGCCTGACGTTTCCTGACTGAAAAGAAATGAAGCCAGCCAGGGGCTGAAAACAATAGAGGAGGGATGTTTCTTAACTCTTACTTCATCTAGTCTTCATTGAGAATCTGCTTTTAAGTTTGGTTTTGTTCTTTTTTACAAAATTTTTTGACTTGGGTTTTTATAGTTTCAAATTCTTGTTTTGAATCTAGAAGAAAACAGGAAATATATTGTGTGTCTCATAAATTGATTGGAAACTATAAGTCATGTGAAAATTCTATTTTAATTGTCCTGTCTCTTTCTTTTCATAGGTGAAGAGAAATGTGTATGACCTTACAAGTATACCTGTTCGCCACCAATTGTGGGAGGGCTGGCCAACTTCTGCTACAGACGACTCAGTAAGTGACAGTCATATTTTCAGCTTTATATCCTCCTTTCTCTTTTGCCACTTTCAGTCTAATTGGCTTTGATAATAAGCACAATCAAATGCATTGAGTCTTCCATTGAAAGAATTATCTAGCCAGGCACGGTGGCTCACGCCTCCCAGCACTTTGGGAGGCTGAGGTGGGTGGATCACCTGAGGTCAGGAGTTTGAGACCAGTCTGGCCAACATGGTGAAACCCTATCTCTACTAAAAACACAAAAATTAGCTGGGCATGGTGGCAGGCACCTCTAATCCCACTACTCAGGAGGTCAAGGTAAGAGAATCACTTGAACCTGGGAGGTGAAGGTTGCAGTGAGCTGAGATTGTACCATTGCACTCCAGCTTGGGTGACAAAAGTGAAACTCCATCTCAAAAAAAAGGAAATAATTTTCTAAACCAAACAGTGTGAAAGTAAGAGAAGTTGTAATAATTTGAGTTCACTTTTGGAACAGATATCACAAGCCAAGCAGGTCAACGTTCTGTTGGTAATGTTACAGTATCAATGCAAGAATTTGATGCTGCTGGATTTGACTTAATTTTTTTCTTGATGAGAAGAATATATTCAGATACTACTAATGAAATGTTCAAGGCAAAAACATTTTCTTTCCTAAATTACAGATATTTCAAAATCAAGCCAATCATTGTATTTAATTTTAAAACTACCTTTTTCATAGTAGACTGACACTTAAAAGTTAATTTTTATAGTTAATATTAATAGCACTTTAATCTCAAACATACCCATAAATTTCGCTACCATAAGAAGCTGGAAGAAAATAGCCTGTCATTTTTACCCTTATTATATTTTTTATAATGATTTTCCTATTGTAAATTTTTGAAGGCTTTCCTATCTCTTGTCATTTCCACTTATTGCTCTTTTCTGCGAGAGTAAATTTCACTATATAAGGAGACCATCTGAAATTTAGTTTTGGCCACTTTCCCCCACAAACTTGCTTGTCTAACCAGATATCTAAGTTTTTTTAAAAAGTAAAAGTGAAAATGAGAATGTTTCTGGAAATCTCAAGTTAGATCTAATTTTTAAAATAAATAGGGCTAAAAAGAAATTGGGACTTTATAAACATCTTGTAATGATCAATACTGAAATAGTGATTATGCCTAAGAATTGAATTACCTTTTAATATTTTCTAGTAAATACTATATTTCTGCCTGGATAATAACTACAGTTCACTCCTCTTCCAGCACCACCACTATATATTTTAATATAAAATCTTTGTGGAAGGCAAAAAAGTTTTAAGACAATTTATGTAGATGCTACTTGAATCTAATTACAATGTAAACACTATGCCTTTGGAAAATGCTTTGTGGATTATGAAATTTTAAAAATCAGAAACTTTAATAATCCGAAAATAGCAAAACTTTTATTTTTGGTCAGGCACAGTGGCTCATACCTGTAATCCCAGCACTTTGGGAGGCTGAGGCCGGTGGATCACCTGAGGTCAGGAGTTTGTTTGTTTGTTTGTTTGTTCATTTTTGAGATGGAATCTTGCTCTGTTGCCCAGGCTGGAGTACAATGACACGATCTTGGCTCACTGCAACCTCTACCTTCTGTGTTCAAGCAGTTCTCCTGCCTCAGCCTCCCAACTATCTGGGAGGCACCCTCCACCATGCCCGGGTAATTTTTGTAGTTTTAATAGAGATGAAGTTTCACCATGTAGGCCAGGCTGGTTTTGAACTCCTGACCTCAGGTGACCTGCCCACCTTGGCCTCCCAAAGTGCTAAGATTACAGGCATGAGCCACCATGCCTGGCCAAGGTCAGGAGTTTGAAACCAGCCTGGCCAACATGGTAAAACCCTGTCTCTAATAAAAATACAAAATTAGCTGGGCATGGTGGCTTATTCCTGTAATCCCAGCTAGCTGCGGGGCTAAAGCAGGAGAATCACTTGAACCTGGGAGGGGAGGTTGCAGTGAGCCGAGATTGTGCCATTGCACTCCACTGGGCAACAAGAGCAAAACTCCATCTGAAAAACAGAAACAAAAGCCCCTTTATTTTTAATAAACATTTCCAGAAAAAAAACTTTAGGTTTAGGTACTATATTTGTTTCTGAAAAACTGATTTCAGTGTTGATATTATAGTATATAATTAGAATTATTGGCTGGTCATCTACGGCTAAGGATAGAGACGTGTTTGTGGTTTTCTTCTGGTTTTTATTTGTTGTTTTTCTTGCTTGAGTGAGAAATTTGATAAAGAATGTGCTACATTTATTTTCACAAAAATAAAAGAGTAATGTTCATACATGATGGTTTACTGTTTACCTGAGGAGGCATGAAAAAAAAAAGAAATGTTCTTAGTGTTGTCTAATAACTTATTCCAAGAAATAGTAATATTAATAGAAGAAAATAATTAAGACCTCAGCATATCATTAAATTCTCTGAGCTTTAATTTTCTCACTAATTTGCGGAACTATTATGAAGATAAGTGATAATATAAATACAGTGCCTGGCTCATAGTAGACACTCAATAAATGAGTCAACATTATAATTAAGATAACTCCAAAAAAAGTGATCATAATTACAGATTACAATTACAGGGAAGAATTGACTGATTTAAAGAAATGAAGTGATGTCTGAGACTTGCTTCAGAATAACCCATGTGTGGCACAGTGAGTGAGGATAGAGCTAATTTAGATTAGGCATCTATCAACCATTGTTGAATCTGGATGATATGTATATTGGGTTTATTATACTGTTTTCTCAAATTTGTATATGTTTGAAAATTTTCATAACACAAAGTTTAAAGCAAAAATAATTGTCTTGTTTAAGAGCAAGGACATAAGATAATAGAGAAACTCTGGAAATGTGAGGCTTCAAAGGGTTGAAAAAGCCAACTGCTTTTGCACCCCACCCTTTTAGAAACCAGAAATTGGCTTATCAGGTACAAGTTCCAAGAGTGATAGGCAAAGTCGATGAAATATGATCAGTTCTTCTGCCTATAAAATAGTGCCTTATACATTTTAGGTGCTAATTCATTGAATTGAGTTGGCATGGTCTTTTATGAGACCCATGTTTTAATGGTTTTTATAACATTTAATTTTTTGCCAAGGAGTTGTCATGCAGTCTAATTACTATAGGAAAATATGGAAAGCAGCTAAAACTGTTTATTTCCAAGACTGTAATACTACTTGGTGCTTTTAAGTCACAGCAAACACAAGAGGGAATCCCTATTAAGAGGCTTGATTCTTTTAGCCTCATTATTCCCATTTGCACCTTGTCCCAGAACCTGTGAAGTGGTGCCTGCCCACACCTCCCCAGAGCAAATGTTGCCGCATTGGCAGGATGTTGCCTTGAGCTTGCATGATTTGATACAACAAAGATGTTTAGGGCCAAGCTGCTTTTAACTGATGCCACAGCAGATTCACTAGCTCCAGTGCTTGAATTTAGCCAAAAAATGGCTTATAACCAGTATTCTGAGGATATCGTGGCCAAATAATATGTCATAAAACCTCTTTCATTAGGAGTATAAAAACTCATAATGCTGGTACTTGTAGTCTATATTTGTTGCAGGCAGTGGTGTTTTTATACTTATTGAAGTCATTCAAGTGGAGGCATCTGCTACAAAACAAAATAGTCCTCGGCTTAGGGCATGAATTGGGTACAGCTGAGAAATGTCAGCTGTGTAAACAGCCTGAAATGTGTTACCAACAAAAATATAATTAATTTCTTTCCAAGACAGTGTGCCATAACTTAATACTTAGAATGGTTTAACTTTCAGAGAAAGCACCTGAACATTTGCTTCCTAGTGCCAGAGTAGAGGATTGATTATAAAGGTCATTAAAAGTGAGGTCATTTTGTACCTTTATTGCTCAGTTGAAGAAATTTGTGTGACTTTGAATATAGGTAGCCTTAGATATCATTGGCTTCTATGAATTTATGAAAATACCGTAGATCAAGAAATTAATGGATTTGGGGTGATGAAAATATTCTAAAAATTAGATTATGGTAAAGGTTGCACATCTCTAAAGTTTTAAACAATCATTAAACATTTAAAATGAGTGAATTTTATGGCATATAAATTATGCCTCAGTGAAGCTATTTTTTTTAAAAAGGAGTTAATTAACTAGATTAAAATACTTTTTCACTTACATTTTTATCCTGCATGAGAAATACTTTGCAAAAACACAAGAGATGTTTTGTTCAGTATACTTCTCATTAACCTTTGACTCACCCAACAGGACAAAGAAATAGACCTCTTATAATCAATTCTTTTATAATCTTGAGTCTCTTATGAACCTAATAAACTTCAGTCTTGGGCATTTTCAGGCTACTCAGTGAAGTCAACAATCATTGACAACATTGTTGCCCATCTCCCTTCAGAATTAACATATTTGCTTGTGGTCCTACTCTAATAGGGTGTGGAATACTGTATGAATTGTCAGTAACTCCATTCCTTTTGTACTCTTTCATCAGAAAAATAGGTATCTAAAGCTTCACCAGTAGGAAAATGTTTTCATGCTGTGACAGTTCAGCTGTGAGAACAAGGAGTTACAAGTAGGCAAAATCTCATTTTACACTTTAACAAGGAAGCTCTTGGTTTCTAGAGAGGAGAAATACTTTTAACACCGTGAATTATGTTTAGACAGCTTATTACAGTGCAGTCAATATGAATACGTGTAGCTCTTTTTAAATTCCTGGATTTAATAATGCTTACACAAAGAAAACTCTTTCAGTTTTTTTTGTTTTTGTTTTTATTTTTATATTTTTTTTCGACAGAGTCTCGCTCTGTCACCCAGG
Organism: Piliocolobus tephrosceles; assembly: GCF_002776525.5. Classification (NCBI taxonomy): domain Eukaryota; kingdom Metazoa; phylum Chordata; class Mammalia; order Primates; family Cercopithecidae; genus Piliocolobus; species Piliocolobus tephrosceles. The sequence goes on from NC_045434.1 coordinate 171,653,036, forward strand.
GTGGAGTGCAGTGGCGAGATCTCAGCTGACTGCAACCTCTGCCTCCCAGGTTCAAGTGATTCTTATGCCACATCCTCCCAAGTAGCTGGGATGACAGATGTGTACCACCATGCCCAGCTAATTTTTGTATTTTTAATAGAGACAGGGTTTCGCCATGTTGGCCAGGCTGGTCTCGAACTCTTGGCCTCAAGTGATCCACCCGCCTCGGCTTCCCAAAGTGCTGGGATTACAAGCGTAAGCCACTGTGCCCAGCCAACTCTTTCAGTTTTAATACTTTTTTTTTGAGATGGAGTTTTGCTCTTGTTGCCCAGGCTGGAGGGCAGTGGCGTGATCTCGGCTCACTGCAACCTCCACCTTCCGGATACAAATGATTCTCCTGCCTCAGCCTCCCGAGTTGCTGGGATTACAGGCATGCGCCACAATGCCCGGCTAATTTTGTATTTTTAGTAGATATGGGGTTTCTCCATGTTGGTCAGGCTGGTCTCCAACTCCTGACCTCAGGTGATCCACCCGCCACGGCCTCCCAAAGTGCTGGAATTATAGGCATGAGCCACTGTGCCCAGCTTGATACTTTATTATTGCGCTTTTTTTTTCCTGTCTCTCTCTTTCCCTCTTTCTCAATCTCTCTTTCTTTCTTTTTTTTTTTTTTTTTTTTTTGGACGGAGTCTCACTCTCTCACCCCCATTCTATGGCATGGTCTTGGCTTACTGCAACCTCCACCTCCCAGGTTCAAGCAATTGTCCCTCCTTAGCCTCCCGAGTAACTAAGACTACAGGCGCACGCCATCATACTCAGCTAATTTTTTTTTTTTTTTTTGTATTTTTAGTAGAAACAGGGTTTCATAAGTTGGCCAGGCTGTTATTGAACTCCTGACCTTGTGATCCACCTGCCTCGGCCTGCCAAAGTGCTGGGATTACAGGTGTGAGGCACCATGCCTGGACTTTTCTTTCATGATTACTAATGGTCTTCTGTATTTCTGTCATTGGCCACAAAATATTCACTCAGAATTTTAGAAACTAGGAATTTTAGAATCAAAAATCTTTGGGCATGTGTTAGGATTCAGAAAGCTAGTTATTAAATATTTTCACATTGAGAATGTGAGATAACTTACAAGTAAAACCATTACACAGTGGCTTTTGTATAAAATAAAAAGAGCTGGGCACAATGGCTCACGCCTGTAATCCAGCACTTTGGGAGGCCAAGATGGGTGGATCACCTGAGATTTGCAGTTCAAGACCATCCTGACCAACATGGAGAAACCCCGTCTCTGCTAAAAATACAGAATTAGCTGGGTGTGTGGCGCATGCCTGTAATCCCAGCTACTTGTGAGGCTGAGGCAAGAGAATCATTTGAATCTGGGAGGTGGAGGTTGCAGTGAGTCGAGATTGCGCCATTGGACTCCACCTGGGCAACAAGAGCAAAATTCTGTCTCAAAAATAAAAAATAAAATAAAATAATTAAAAATTAAAATAAATAAATACATAAAATAAAATAAAAACTGCACACAGCCCTCTCCCTGCCCCACTCTTAAATAGAAATGAATCTGAAGGCTGGGCACAGTGGCTCACACTGTAATCCCAGCACTTTGGGAGGCCGAAGCAGGCGGATCACCAGGTCAGGAGTTCGAGACCAGCCTGGCCAACGTGTAGAAACCCTGTCTCTACTAAAGATACAGACAGTTAGGGCCAGGTCCCCTAACTTTTGAGATGGAGTTTCGCTCTTGTTACCCAGGCTGCAGTGCAGTGGCACGATCTCGGCTCACCGCAACCTCTGCCTCCGGGGTTCAAGCGATTCTTCAGCCTCAGCTTCCCAGGTAGCTGGGATTACAGGCATGTGCCACCACACCCAGCTGATTTTATATTTTTAGTTGAGCCGGGGTTTCTCCATGTTGGTCAGGCTGGTCTTCAACCCCCGACCTCAGGTGATCTGCCTGCCTCAACTTCCCAAAGTCCTGGGATTACAGGCATGAGCCACCTCACCCAGCCAAAATTAATATTTCTAAAGTACAACATGAATCACATTCAGCCTTGCTTACTTATTTTCAATGGTTCGTTTATGCTGGCATTCAAAACCCTTCATTCTTTAGTCTGAAACTTCCCTTCCAGGTTTGTTTTCCCATACAGGCTCTGAGTAAATACTTGATAAATATTTGTTGAATGAAATGATTGAATATTACACCATATGTGTCTCAGCTTTAGCTAACTACTTATCTTACTATTTTTCAAATATAGTTGGTACTCTCCCACTCTGTCATTTAATCATACTCTTCCTTCCACCTAGAATACCTACAATTATCTCCTTCCTTGAAGACCTTTTTTTTTGAGATGGAGTTTCACTCTTGTCACCCAGGCTGGAGTGCAATAGCGCGATCTTGGCTCACTACAACCTCCGTCTCCTGGGTTCGAGCGATTCCTCTACCTCAGCCTCCTGATAGCTGGGATTACAGGCATGTGCCAGCATGCCTAGCTAATTTTTGTATTATTAGTAGAGACAGGGTTTCACTATGTGGGCCAGGCAGGTCTCTAACTCCTGACCCCAGGTTATCCACCCACCTCGGCCTCCCAAAGTGCCAGGATTAGAGGCATGAGCCACCGCGCCCAGCCAAGACCTTTCTTTAAGAAACCCTGCCTATGTCCTTCTTCCCATGCTACCTTCTCCAACCCTCTTAGAAATTCATTTATAGTTCTTTTCTTCTGCTTAAGCTTTTTTCACTTTTTTCTTTCTTTGTTCTTTGTTTCCTTCATTTCTCCCTTCCTTCCTCCTCTCTGGCTTCATCTGAGTCACCACAAGCAACTTAATGTCTATGGATCGCAGTCTCTGTAACTGTCGAACAATAACTTACAAGTTATTGTGAAGATTAAAGAGTCAGTAGTTACAAGAATAGTTACTGCTAGGTTTATTTTAAAGATTGAAGTAGAATATACTAGAAAGAATGCCTTAACATGGTTAACTTTTGGCTATTATTGTTTTTTATTTATTGTTTTAATCTATCCATTCACTTGACATTTGTGGAACAACTCTGTTAAAAGAAAACTTCAGACAAATTAAATTTAACGAAGTTTAATTGAACAAGAAAAAAAATTATTTGCAAATTGGGCAGCCCCCAGATTCATAGCAGATTCAGAGAGACTCCAGGAATGCCTCGTGGTTAGAACAAATTTATAGACAAGAAAGGAAAGTGACGTACAGAAAGAAGTGAGGTACAGAAACAGCTGTATTGGTTACAGGTTGGCGTTTGCCTTATTTGGATACAGTTTGAACATTCAGCAGTGTATCAGTGGTTGAAGTATGGCTGCTGAGATTGGCCAAGACTCAACTATTATTATAGGCATTTATTCATAAGTTAGGTTTTCAGTCTTGTCTACCTATTAAGTTAGGTTAGGCTTCCTCCACCAGGACTCAAATGTAGAAGTACGGAGCCCTAGGCTGGGCATGGTGGTTCATGCCTGTACTCCCAGCAGTTTGGGAGGCCGAGGCAGGTGGATTGCTTGAGACCAGGAGTCTGAGACCAGCCTGGCCAACTTGGCGAAACCCTGTCTCTACTGAAAATACAAAAGAAATTAGCCGGGCGTGGTGGCTCACACATGTGATCCCAGCTACTCAGGAGGCTGAGACACAAGAATTGCTCGAACCCGGGAGGTGGAGGTTGCAGTGAGCCAAGAGCGCGCCACTGTACTCCAGCCTGGGTGGCAGAGCGAGATTATGTCTCAAAAGAAAGAAGAAGAAGAAGTACAGAGTCCTTCTCAGATCATATATTTAGTTCGCTTTAACAACTCTTATAGGCCAGTAACTGTGCTGGCCCTTAAAGTTGGAATGATAAGATCTTGCTTCTCAGAGATTGATGAGTTTAGTGGGAGACATATGTATATAAACAATGACAACTGAAGTATACAAATGCAGTGGGATCATACAAGAGGGAACAACCAATTTTGCTTACAGTTAGTGGTAGTGAAAAAATGACTTCTCAGAGAAAGGGACATTTGATTATGTATACTTATATTCCTCCTTTGCAAATTATAAGCATTAGAAGTAAGAACTGTCTTCACATTTATATCAAGCATAGTGTTTTACGCATTTATTTAAATTGCATTCATTTATTTAAGTTGTTCAGTGCTCCACAAAGTTGACATCTATGGCAATAAACAACTAAAGGATCGATTTGTGAGTATAGTAACTGGATAAACATTTTGAGAATCATTTATTTCTGATAAAAATTAAATTATCAAAACTAAACATTTTATAGCAGCAAGTAGAATAACAGATTTAAGAGTGTGCAGAGCTACATTGTGAGCCGATTTTTACCAATGTGTGTGTGTGTATATGTGTATTGGTAGGAGGTAGAGGAAATGGAGGTGGGGGAGAATGCAAGTGAGCAGACCAGTCCAAGTTTATTGAATCCTAGCATTACTATTATTTATATGTTACTTAATGTTTAAGCTTCTGTTTCTTTATCTATAAAATGGAGATGATATTAACACACTTGAAAGCCTATTGTGAAGATTACATGGGTTAACGTATTACTAGGTTGGACCATATGAAGTTGCCATTTTTTTAGGGACAAAAATGGTTGCAGATTAGAAGTTTCATATGATTATATCTAATATGTAAAGCACATAATATAATGCAGGTGTTGACAGTAATGACTGTGAGCCCAAATCTCACTCAGCATCTGTTTTTGTCAATAATGTTTTCTTGGGACACATTCACACCGATTTCTTTTTTTTTTTCCTTTTTTTTTTTCTTTTTTTTAGACGGAGTCTCGCTCTGTTGCCTAGGCTGGAGTGCAGTGGCACAGTCTCGGCTTACCGCAACCTCTGCCTCCTGGGTTCAAGAGATTCTCCTGCCTCAGCCTCCCGAGTAGCTGGGACTACAGGCAGGTGCCACCATGCCCGGCTAATTTTTGTATTTTTAGTAGAGATGGGATTTTGCCATGTTGGCAAGGCTAGTCTCAAACTCCTGACCTCAGGTTCTCCCCACCTTTGGCCTCCCAAAGTGCTGGGATTATAGGCATGAGCCATAGTGCCTGGCCACACTGATTTCTGAAAGTACTGTGCCACAGCTGCTGTCACACTATAAGCAGGGATGTATAGTTGCAAACAAAGACCATATGGCCCACAAAACCTGAAATATCTAGTGTCTGGCTCTTTACAGAGAAAGTTTGCCCACCCCTGGTGTAATGTCTGGCATTTAGTAGGCATTCAACAAACATTAACTCTCTTTCCCTTGAGTAAGCACCTTCTTTATATTGCATACACATGCAGAATCAGAAGCATTCTTTGAATAGCTTCAGGGTCATCTTATGCTATTTAAATTACTTTGTTAGCCTGTCCTAGGGCAGACAGATTCAGGCAATCTTTGGACATTTTCACTGACTTTTTCTTTATTTGGGAAGGTCGTGGATAATGTTGCTTCTGATGGTGGTGAGACTCAGTAGCTTCAGAGGGTTCATTGCCCTTGTCAACATATAGAGTCTTTTGCAAATAACACAGGCAAAGACTAAACAGATGGAAAGAACAGCTTTGAAAGCAGTAGAAGAAAGTTTGGGTTTAAAAGGAAAGAAAAGTTGTGAAATGAATTCTATTCTGAACAAGAGTGAGAAGTTTGGGAGTGTGGATGAAGCACTCAAGGGAAATGTTTACTCAGTAAATATGAGGAAGAACACATGGAAGCAAGACAGCCCCCAGTTGGAAACCTACAAGCGCTGAGACCTAATGCTGTGGGTCGTGATTTCAGTTTATTAAAATCCCAAACCTGTAGACTGCTGCTTCTGCCCATGAAGGGATAAATGCTTTGGGATTTTCCTTCACTCTGTAAACAACTACAAGACAGGATAAAATACATGAAACAACTGTTTTCAGGTATTAGCCAACAGGACTCTGAAGAAGGAAACAAGAGTCCTATGAGAGTCTTAAATTCTGCCTGGAGGCAACTTCTGGATGCCATAGCAGGAAAGGGAAAGTAGAACAGAACTTGATGATTTCGCTGAGTTGAAGGGACAGATTGGAGTTTGGGGAGGCTCCAACAGCTAAATTTTGCAAAGCAAACTACCAGTAGAAAAAAATCTCCAGAAATCTGCGTGGGTTCCCCAAGTCTTTAGCTGAATACCAGTCTCTGCATGCATAGGGTAAAATTTCAGGAGGCTAGGCAAAGAGAAATTGTTTGGAAAAAGAACAGTTAACTGGTATCTATAAGGTAAACAATCCCCAGACTTTACACAAAACTAAAACTACTTCAAGTTTCTTCCATCTATACATTGTAGAGACACCTCAGTGAATACACAGGGCATTCAGTAGCTATCTTCAGAAGAGTTATCCACTCCACTCCATTAAGTGGAGTGGATAAATTGGCCCTAGAGTGAAGGCTACTCTAGGACTTTTTAAAAGCTTAAAAACAAGGCTCAATAAGGAATAAGCTGATTAATAGGTAACTGCCTCTAAAAACAAAGTCCAGCATCCAATTAAAAGTTACTGCACATACAAACAAGCCAGAAAATCTGACCCATAACCAGAAAAGAAGTCAGTAAAAAGAAACAGACATGGAAGTTACTTAGATAATGAAATTAGCAGACATGCACTTTAAAGTAGCTTTTATAAATGCTATGAATGTGCTCAAGGACTTAAGTGAAAACATAAGAGGAAATAATAAAATATATAAAAGAGAGCAAAGTATCACGGCAGGGTGGGAGCTGGGGTGGCGATGGCTCATGCCTGTAATCCTAGCACTTTGGGAAGCTGAGGCAGGAGGATGACTTGAGCTTAGGAGTTTGAGACCAGCCTGGCCAACATGGTGAAACCCCAGCTGTACTAAAAGTACAAAAATTAGCCAGGCATCGTGGTGCATGCTTGTAGTCCCAACTACTCAGGGCACTGAGGCAGGAGAATCGCTTGAATCTGGGAGGCAGAGGTTGCTGTGAGCTGAAATTGTGCCACTGCATTCCAGCCTGGGCGACAGAGTGAGACTGTGTCTCAAATAAAAGAATTTTTTTTTTTTTTTTAAGAACAAAGTAACACTTCTAGAGATAAATAATATAGTATCTGAAGTACAAATTTTACTGGATGGGATAAATAACAGCTTAGACAATGCCCAAGAAAAGATCAGTGAATTTAAAGATACAGCAATAACTACTGTCCAAACTGAAGCACAGAGAGAAAAAAGAGTGAATGAACAAAGTATCAGTGACCTCTGGGACAAAAATCAGGCTTCAAACATACCTACAAGTAGAGTTGTAGAAGGTGAAGACAGATGGAGGGAAGAGGTCAAAAAAAAAAAAAAAAATTGAAGACATAGGCTGAGCATGGTGGCTTATGCCTGTAATCCCAGCACTTTGGGAGGCCGAGGCGGGCAGATCACAAGGTCAGGAGTTCGAGACCAGCCTGGCCAACATGGTGAAACCCCATCTCTACTAAAAATACAAAAATTAGCCTGGCATGGTGGCACACACTTGTAATCCTAGCTACTCAGGGGGCTGAGGCAGGAGAATTTGCTTGAACCAGGAGGCGCAGGTTGCAGTAAGCTGAGATTGTGCCACTGCACTCCAGCCTGGGCAACAAAGTGAGACTCCATCTCAGAAAAAAGAAAAAAAATTGAAGAAATAGTGGCTGAATTTTTTGGTCATATTTATGAAAACTATAAACCCATCAATCCAAAAAGTACAATGAACTCAAAGAAGGATATACAAAGAATTTCACACCTAAAGTGTGTCCTAATTAAATTTCTGAAAAGCAGTGAAAAAGAGAAATATATCAAAACAGAATTTTAAAAAATTCATCACACACAGGGGAACAAATATAGAATCTTTAGATTTCTCATTAGAAAAAATGCAAGCCAAACTAGGTGCAATGCTTCCTGCCTGTAATCCCAGCTACCCAGGAAGCTCTGGTGAGAAGCTGGGAGTTCATCACCAGCTTGGGCAACATAGCAATACCCTGGCTCTATTAAGGAAAAAAAAGAAACAATGCAAGCCAGAAGACAATGGAATGACATTTTTAAGCAGGCTGAAAGATTTTTTAAGAATTTCAAATCAGAATTTTATATTCAGTGAAAATAATCTTTCAAAACTGAAAGTAAGGATGGGCTTGGTGGCTATGCCCTGTAATCCTCAGGACTTTGGAAGGCCGAGATGGGAGGAGCACTGCTTCCGGGAGTTTGAGACCAGACTGGGAAACAAAGTGAGACCCCCATCACTACAAAAAAATTTAAAAAATAGCTAGACATTGGTGATACATGCCTGTAGTCCCAGCTACACAGGAGACTGAAGCAGGAGGATAGCCTGAGCCCAGGGATTCAAAGCTGCAGTGAACCATGACCTTGCACTCCAGCCTGGGTGACAGAGTGACCCCCTGTCTCAAAAATAAGAAATAAAAAGAAAAAATAAAAAACTGAAAGTGAAATAGAATTTTTCAGGTAAACAAAAACTAAGTGAATTTAGTGCCAACAAACCTGCACTACAAGAAATATTAAAGGAAGTTCTTTAGACAAAAGGAAAACTGCCTTTTCCAGATACCAGATGGAAACTTGAATCTACAAAAAAATGAAGATTGCCAAATAATGGCAAATATATGGTTAAATATAAAAGAGATATTTTTCCTTGTGCTTTTAATTTTTTTAAGGTAATTTTTATTTTTTAATTTTTTCAAATTTAGTGTGAATTAGGAGGGTACATGTGCAGGTTTGGTACAAGGGTACATTGTGTGATGCTGAGGCTTGAGGTTGAATTGAACTCATCACCCAGGTAGTGAGCAGAGTACCCTATAGGTGGTTTTTCAACCCTTGTCTCCCTCCCTCTACTTGTAGTCCCCAGTGTCTATTGCTCCCATTAAAAGATAAATTTTAGGAAAAAAATTAATAAGCAATATGGAATTGTTAACATATGCAGAAGTAAAATGTTTTAACAACAGTAGCACAAAAAAACAGAATGGAAGTGTACCATTGGTGATCCTACATTATACATGAAGTTGTATACTGTTAATCAAAGGTAATCTGTTAGGTTAATAATGCATGTTGTAAACCTTAGAGCAGCCACTAAAGAAAGAAATAAAAAGAAATATAACTAAAAATCCGTTAAAAGAAATAAAACGCAATGCTGAAAAAAGTACAAATAAAACAGAAAAAAGACCGGGTGCGGTGGCTCATGCCTGTAATCTCAGCACTTTGGGAGGCTGAGGTGGGCGGATCACCTGAGGTCAGGAGTTCAAGACCAGCCTGGCCAACATGGTGAAACCCTGTCTCTACAAAAATTAGCCAGGCATGATGGCAGGTGCCTGTAATCCCCGCTACTTGGGAGGCTGAGGCAGGAGAATCGCTCAAACCTGGGAGGTGGAGGTTGCAAGGAGTCGAGATTGCACCATCACACTTTAACCTGGGTAACAGAGTAAGACTCTGTCTCAAACAACAACAACAAAAAAGAAAACAGAAAAAAAAGGAACAGAGAACAGATGGGGATAAATACAAACAGCAGTATGGGTTAAATCCAACCATATTGATAATTACAGTAAATATAAATTACTTACATTAAAAGGAAAATAAACTTTAAAAAACAAGATTCAACTATCTGACTGCAAGAATTTTGTTTTATTTTATGTTATTTTATTATTAGTTTTTTTTAGATGGAGTCTCACTCTGTTGCCCAGGCTGGAGTGCAGTGGCATGATTTCGGCTGACTGAAACCTCTGCCTCCCGGGTTCAAGTGACTCTTCTGCCTCAGCCTCCTGAGTAGCTGGGATTGCAGGCACATGCACCTACGCCTGGCTAATTTTTGTATTTTTAGTAGAGACGGGGTTTCACCATATTGGCAAGGCTGATCTCGAACTCCTGACTTTGTGATTCCCCCTGCCTAGGCCTCCCCAAGTGTTGGGATTATGGGCATGAGCCACTGCGCCTGGCCCCAGAATTATATTTTAAATGAGAACAATAGATTGATCTACTTTTAACACTCTTCCACTAAATGAGCAGAAAAATATTTGCCATCCAAACAGTAAACATAAGAAATTTGGGACGACTATGTGACGTCAGAAAAGATATAGAACAAGGAATTTTTTTTCTTTTTTAAGACAAAGTGTCACTTTGTTGCCCAGGCTGGAGTGCAGTGGCACAATCTTGGCTCACTGCAGCCTCCGCCTCTGGGGTTCAAACAATTCTTGTGCCTCAGCCTTGTGAGTAGCTGGGATTACAGGCACCCGCCACCACACCTGGTTGATTTTTTGTATTTCAGTAGTGCTGGGGTTTCACCATATTGCCCAAGCTGGTGTTGAACTCCTGATCTCAGGCAATCCATCCATCTCAGCCTCCAAAAATGCTAGGATTACAGGCATGAGCCCCCGCGCCTGGCCAGAACAAGGAATATTATCAAGACTAAAAAGAGAGATTTTGTAGTAATTAAAAGGTCATTTCATCAAGAGGACAGAATGATCCTAAATGTGTGTGTGCCCAGTAACAGTTTCAAAATACGCAAAGCCAAAGCTGATACACAGGTAGAGATTTCATTTTCCTTTTTCAGTGGTTTATGATAAGTAAGAATATAGATTTGGTCAATGTGATTAATCAACTTTGCCTAATTTAAATTTGTAGACACTTCACCCAATAATAGCAGGATACGTATTCCTTTCAAGTATGCATGATGCATTTACCAAAATAGACTATAACCTGGACCATAAATATTTATTTATTGTCTCAATACATATTAGATGATTGTAATTAAAATTATCACTAACCAAACATAATTAAATTACATATTAATAACAGTGACATCTGAAGCTCTTCAAATATTTGAAATAAAAAACATACTATTTTTTAAAATTCATGAGTCAAAGAAATCAGAAAAGATTGGTAACATTTTAAACTAAATGAAAAAGAAAACATAGCATATTAAATTTGTGGGATTCAGTTAAACAGTGCTTAGAGGAGAATTTATAGCTTAAATGCTTATATTAAAAAAGGAGGTCCACTATCAATGGAATAATCGTCTACCTGAAGAAGACAGAAAAAGAAGAGCAAATTAAATCCAAGTAGATTAAATGACATAGTAAAGATAACAAAAAATATCAATGAAATAAAAGATTAAGAAAAATTATTGAAACCCAGTGCTGACTCTTTGAAAAGATCAATTAGACCGGGCGCGATGGCTCACTTGTAATCCCAGCACTTTAGGAGGCTGAGGCAGGTGGATCACGAGGTCAAGAGATTGAGACCATCCTGGCCAGCATGGTGAAACCCCATGTCTACTAAAAATACAAAAATTAGCTGGGCATGATGGTGTGCGCCTGTAGTGCCAGCTACTTGGGAGGCTGAGGCAGGAGAATTGCTTGAACCCCAGAGGCAGAGGTTGCAGTGAGCCAAAATGGTGCCACTGCACTCCAGTCTGGTGACAAAGTGAGATCCAGTCTCAAAATAAATAAATAAATAAATAAATAAATAAATAAATAAATATCAATTAAGCTGGTAAACTCCTAGCTAGACTGATCAAAAGAAAAAGAGACTAGATATGAAGTAACAATGCCAGTAATTAATGAGAGGACATCAGTACAAATCATATAGACAGTTAAAAGATAAAAAGGAAATGTGAATGACTTCGGGCCAATAAATTCTGCAACACTAGGCTGAAATGGACAAGCTGCTTGAAAGGTTAAAAATTACCAAATTGATCCAAGAGAAATAGAAAACTAGAATAACCCAAATATGATTTTAAAAATTGAACTTGCAATTAAAAATCTTGCCACAACAAAAACTTCAGGACCAGCTTATTGCATTGCCAAATACTACCAGATATTTAAGGTAAACTAATTCTAATCCTCTTCATATTCTTTTCCAACTCATTTTATGAGGCTGCTGTTACATTTATACCAACATTGGTCAGACATAGGGAAAAAACCCCAAAAAGCTACAGACCAATATCCTTCATGAAATACATGTTAAAAATGTTAACACATTTTACCAAATTAAATTTCACAATAAATAAAAAGAATAGTACATGAATAATACATTTTAAAAGGGTGAATTTTATGTTATATGGTATGGTACCATATAACAACAAAAAACAACAAAGCTGTTACTTTTTTTTTGAGACCAAGTCTTGCTCTGTCACCCAGGCTGAAGTCCAGTGGCATGATCTCGGCTCACTGCAACCTCCTTCTCACGGGTTCAAGCTATTCTGACTCAGTCTCCCGAGTAGCTGGGACTACAGGTGCATGCCACCATGCCCAGCTAATTTTTGTATTTTTAGTAGAGACAGGGTTTCACCATATTGGTCAGGCTGGTCTTGAACTCCTGACCTTGTGATACACCTGCCTCGGCCTCCCAAAGTGCTGGGATTACAGGCATTAGCCACCGTGCCCAGCCAAAGCTGTTACTTAAAAAATAAAGAAGAGGGAAGAATGAGAAAAAAAAAAAAAAAAAAAAAAAGGGTTATGCATCATCATTGGGATTTATCTCAGGAGTACATGGATGGTACAACACTGGAACATCAACCAGTGTAACTAAGTTCATTAACAAAACTAAGAAAACATACACAATCAGGTGAATAGGTCCTGGAAAAGCATTTAATAAAATTTAGCATACATTCCTGATAAAAATCTATCAGCAAGGTAGGAAGGCAAAATAGTATAGCTACTCTGGAAAACAGTGGCAGCTGCTTCATACAATCTCAACTCTTAGATATTTGCCAAAGGGGAATGAAAACATGTTCTCACAAAGATTTGTTCTTGAATTTTTATTGGAGCTTTATTTATAGTAGACAAAACCCAGATGCAACCCAAATGTCCGTCAACTAGTGAATGATAAACAAATTGTGATGTATCTATACAGTGGAATGCTACTCCAAATGAAAAGGAGCAAACTACTGATAGATACAACACTTAAGTTAATGATGACAGACACAAAAGAATACATCACTATGTGATTCCACATTTATGAAATGTGGAAAAACCAAAGCTATAGCTTACAGAAATCCAGTCAGTGGGTTGTCAAGGGGTAATAGTGGAGACTGACTCCAATAGGGACACAAAGAAACTTTTGGGAGTCATAGGAATGTGTGTATTAGAATTGTGTTTGTGCTTATTGGAATATTGTGCAACTGGAATATTGGTGAATTTTATAAATGTAAATGAGTCTTTCATAAAAATAAGTTTTTTTCAAAGCAAAAGCAAACTAACTCAGCAAACTGGGAATAGAGAAGAATTTCTCCAGCCTGGTAGAAGGACTCTATAAAAAAGCAATAGCTAGGCCGGGTGTGGTGGCTCACGCCTGTAATCCCAGCACTTTGGGAGGCCAAAGCGGGTGGATCACAAGACCAAGGAGTTGAAGACCAACCTGGCCAAGATGGTGAGACCCTGTCTCTACTAAAAATGCAAAGAAGTTAGCCAGGCATGGTGGCGGGCATCTGTAATCTCAGCTACTTGGGAGACTAAGGCAGAGAATTGCTTGAACCCAGGAGGCAGAGGTTGCAGTGAGCCGAGACTGCGCCACTGCACTCCTGCCTGAGCAACAGAGCGTGACTCCATCTCAAAAAAAAGAAAAAAGCAATAGCTAATGTATTTAATGGGGGAATACTTTCACTCTAAGATTGGAAATGATGTAAGGATGTTCACTTTCGCAAATTCTATTCAGTGTTATACTGCTAGTCTTAGTACAGTGAGGTTAGGAGGAAAGAAAACACATGCAGATTAGAAAGGAGGAAATAAAACTTTTTTTGTTTTACAAAATATTTAGTAGTTTGTTTCTTGGTAGATCCAACATAATCCAGCAAAAAGCTAATAGAAGTGACAAGTGAAATTAGCAAGGCCATGGGCTAGGAGATCAATATACAAAAATCAATTGTGTTACAATATAATAGCAAAGAACATTTTGAAATGGGTTTTAAAAAATTTATATGACTCACAATTCTATCCCAAAACATGAAATATTTAATGATACATTCAATAAAATATATATAAGATCTGTACATTGAAAATGGCAAATAATTGGAGAGAAATTAACAAAATTAAGACATGGAATGAGCTACCATGATCATGTGTTTGTGTGTGTGTGTGTATATATATGTGTGTGTTGGGGGGGGGGGGGATTTGTTGTTGTTTTGTTTTTGTTTTTTTTTTAAGAGACCTCGCCACATTGCCCAGGCTGGTCCCCATCTCCCGGGCTCACGCGACTCACTCACCTTGGCCTCCCAAAGTGTTGGTATTAACAGGAGTGAGCCACAGAGCCTGGCCTACATTATATATTTTTAAGGTGGTACCTCCCAGACAGCTATGGATTCACTGCAGTGCCAATCAAAATCTCGATAGCCTTTTTCGTAGAAATTGGCAAACTAATTTCAAAAAATTGTATGGAAATGTGAAAGAACTAGTGTTCCTAAAACAATTTTCTGTTTTTTGTCTTTTGTTTTCTTTTTTTTAGACAGAGTCTTGCTCTTTCACCTAGGCTGGAGTACAATGGCGCAATCTTTGGCTCACTGCAACCTCCACCTCCCAAGTTCAAGTGATTCTCCTGCCTCAGCCTCCCAAGTAGCTGGAATTACAGGTGCCCACCACCATACCTGGCTAATTTTTGTATTTTTTTAGGTCGAAATGGGGTTTTACCATGTTTATCAGGCTGGTTTCAAACTCCTGACCTCAGGTGATCCACCCGCCTTGACCTCCCAAGATGCTGGGATTACAGACATGAGCCACCACTCCTGGCCTAAACCAATTTTCAAAAAGAACAAAATTGGAAGACCTACACTCCCTGATTTCAAAAAGTATTACTATAGTATTCAATACAATGTGATATTTGTATAAAGACAGACATGAATCAATAGGTAAAATAGAGTGTTCAGTAATAGATCTGTATGTATGTGCTGTTGATTGGTTTTGTGCAGAGATACCAAAGTAATGCAATGGAGACAGTTTGTTCTTCATTTAACAAATGGCGATGAGGCAACTGGATATTGGTAAAGATAGATAATTTCAACTTTTACCTTATGCCATACACAAATTTATCTTAGATCAGAGATGACTTAAATGCAAAAACTACAACTATTAAACTTGTTGGAGAAAATGTAGGGGAAAATCTTGGAATAGGAAAAAATTTCTGAGAGAGGACACTAAAACCTCACAAGAGGAAAAAAATTGATAAATTGGACTTCATTACAATTTGCAAGTTTTGCTTTTCAAAAGACAGGATTAAAAATAAAAACAAGGCCAGGCACGGTGGCTCACACCTATAATCCCGACACTTTGGGAGGCTGAGGCAGGTGGGTCACCTGAGGTCAGTAGTTTAAGACTAGCCTGGCCAACATGGTGAAATCCCCTCTCTACTAAAAATATAAAAAATTAGCCAGGCGTGGTGGCGAGTGCCTGTAGTCCCAGCTACTCAGGAGGCTGAGGCAGGAGAACCGCTTGAGCCCGGGAGGCGTAGATTGCAGTGAGCCGAGATCACGCCACTATACTCAAGCCTAGATAACAGAGGAGATGCTGTCTCAAGAAAAAAAAAAAAAAAAAAATTGGATAGGCCCCAAACTAAGAGAAAATATAAATTTCATGGCGTTTGCCTCGGATGAGGTGTGGTAGTTGACTAGAAGAATGTAAGGAAATTTTGAGAAGTGATGGAAATTTTCTATAATTTGAAAATTATACTAGTGGTTACAAGATTGTATAGGTATATAAAAACTCTTCTAAATATGCTTTAAAATGGGTGCATTTTAGTGTAGATAACTAGACCTCAATAAGTTTTATTTAATTAGTGGATTTAGGATGAATATGTTGATCTGAGACCTTAACTGAGAAGGTAAAATACAGAACCAGGATTCAATATAAAATCTGTCTCCTCTCCCTTTTGCTTTCTCTTGTACCATGCCATTTCTTATATGTCCTTGCTTCTCAGAACAGTTCCAGTTTTAAAATGTCCAGTCCAGTTTATCCTATCATTGCACTCACACTGGCCAAACCATGTGCCTTTATCGAGGTTTGGGAACTATAATACCAAGAGGCATGGATGGCTTTCCAAAGTATTTAGTCTATTCCCTAATAGCTGACCTAAATTTCTGTTTATCAGTTGAACAATTATCTTTACCTCTGCATTAGTCTAAGAAACCAATGGCAAAGGCCAGGCATGACATCAAGGAGTCAGTAAGGTCAAATGAGTGAGCTAAATGGCATCTATACAATTGAATTTTCAGTCAGGGTGGGTGGTTTACTTGAGCTTAGCAGTTTGAGACCAGCCTGAGCTCAGCAGTTTGAGACCAGCCTGGGCAACATGGTGAAACTCCATCTCTATCAAAAATACAAAAATTATCTGGGTGTAGTGGCATGCACCCATGGTCCCAGCTACTCAGGAGGCTGAGGTGGGAGGATTGCTGGAGCCTGGGAAGTCAAGAATTCAGTGAGCCGTAATCACGACCCTGCATTCCAGCCTGGGTGACAGAGTGAGACATGGTCTCAAAAAACAAAACAACAACCAGATTATTCTGGAGTAGGACAGTGTGCTAAAAATAATTTAGATTCTTTGCATTTCAAATTGTAGAGGGAAAGTAGAGAAATTAGGCTGAATTTTTCTTTGTCTTCATATGATTAAACTGAATGTGAAGGTTTATAATTATTCAGTAAAAGGTAGAAACAAGCAAAATTTTGCCTTTATTTTCCTTTATTAGGTAGGAACTATGTTTTTGAATACAAGTGAATTCCAAATTTTCATCATGGTACTTTGGTTTGTATGTCTGTGTGTTCTTGAATGGTAGCCATATTATTAATGTGTCAGGGAATAGCAGTAGTACTCTTATTTTGGTACTCACAGTTACTTAAAGTATAGGTGAGTATATTAAGAGACATATATATATAGTGATTTGTAGTTTACAAAGTGTATTTCTTGTACATGATCTTATTTGAGCCAAGTAGTAGATTATAAGTGACTAATTTTTGATAGAAATTATATACAATAGAATATAGTTACTGTCTGTTATCATAAATTTTCCTTAGGATTGCTTGAAACCACCCTTTTTCACCTAGTGCTTATAATCATTTTCCTTCTTTGAGACTGTGAACTCCTTGAGGGCAGGAAACAGATCTTAGTCATCTTTCTGTCTGAAGTGCCCAGAATGGCTCTGGCATAAAATGGATAGTAAAAGTTTCCTGTATTATATTAAGCATGGCACTGAAAAGTCAGGGATTGGCTCCAAATTGCATTTAATAACTGCTAGCCCAATATTCTAATACATATTACTGCTTTCTCCACAGACACCTCTGCTCTTTAAAACAAACAAAAATCACAAACAGGTTCTTTTTTGTTACAGAGAAAGGTCTTGTTGGCAGCCTTGTGCCCAACCCTATTTTATAACTGAAAAATGGAAAGTTGTTTATAATACGTATGTGCACTACTTAATCTCTGGCATTTGTGTTTGCAAGTTAACATGCTGTCTGTTGCATTTGAACAGCTGTAACATATGTGATAAGATTTCTTAATAAGTCATTTTCTTGAGCAATGGAAATATTGCTCGAGTAGTAGTCCAGCTTATTAAGTTGTACTTTTAGACCCTTGGGTTTTACATATAATCAATTACCTATAATTCTGTGTTTGAGAAAGATCGTGAAGATAGCACTATAACCTGTTTTGGAGGTAACATAAATTCTTTTTTTTTTTTTTGATGTACAAAAATAGAGGGGTGCTTACAACTGTGTCTAATTGGCTATAAAGTCTTACATATTTTGTCACCCAAAAGGAAGGCTGAAAATGAACATTCATGCATGGTAAGCGGCCTTTTGAACCCAAGGTGACTTAATCAACAGTCAAATCAATTGTTGCTTCACATCATGACATTGTTTAATATTCTACGTGTAGGATATATATGGTTTTTTAAAAATAAATATCCACAGGAGATTGCTGGTACTGATTGTTCCCAGAGCCAATGAAAGTCTTTTTGTTCTTTTATTGTATGTTTGTTGACAGTTGTGATCAACATGGAATGAACTGCTTTACAGTTTATTACTTTCAAAGTACAAATTTGAATGCTATGGATTCAGATGTATAAAAAAGATAAAATTACAGACAGCTTTGAGTGGCAGTTACATATCAAACCTCATGGGGGTTTGACAGGCAACGAATATCGTTATTAGACGCTTTTTCCATAATTGCTGACATTTATCCAGTGTTTCACAGTATTTGCTAATGTATTAATGCAGTCAATCTCTGAGAGGCTGCACATGCCTTTTTAGCCCTGGCTTTTATGGGATTCTGAAATTCATAGACCCACAGATACTTATTCCCTGCTGGTTGCCGTAGTGACAGAGCTCAGAGATAAGCCAAGACAGAGCCCTTTTGTGATTGCTTTTCAGGTGACATTCAGCGGCAGCTTGAGTAGAGTGTCCTTTTATAGTTCCTGTAATTCAGAAAATGATAACAGCTTTTTGCTGCTTAGAAGAGAAGTCTTTGGACTGCTCCCTGTGGGATTTTGTTTTGCTGTGCCACTTCATACCAACACCAGCCTGATAAAGTTCTTATTATTGTGGAGATTTCAAAGTGCAAGGAGACAGAATTAATTATGACAGGTTAGAAGATACAGGACTGATTTTACAAATAAAACTTTAAAGAATCAATACATGTTCCCCAACCATATGTAACAAGTTAATTTGGACATTTTAAGCTATTTGTGGCAATGTAGTTAGGCACTTGTTTAATAAGTAAATGCACCCAACTTCTGAATTTGCTTGTGAACCCTGCTGGCTGTTCCATCCAAAGTGTAGAAATTATCTTTCATTTCTGTTACCATTTTCTCATTTGAAACTATTGCTTCAACATTTTGTTGTTTAGAGGCAAGTAGCTTTGTTTTAACATTTTCTTGGTTGGGGTATTTATAATTTCACTATTCTCAGCATTGCAATAATTAAAAATGGATACTTTATAAATAACAGCTTATCTGAATTGCTTCAAATTCAGAAGAAAACACCTGTGATGATTGAGAAGAACACTGGGAAGGAAAGCAGTTCAGAAAATAACTAGAGAAAACAGAATCTTACCTGAGAATATCATAGAGGAGGTCATAAGAAGCCAATACTTTCACCTAGACTGTTAAAGCTAGAAGAGTTAATAGTCTTAATTCTGGAAGAAGAAGAACACTACAAACAATGGATAAGTATGGGACACCTTGAGAGCTGGAAACCACTGTCTAGGTAGCTGATGTTATTGAGAAAGAGGCAAAAGACCAAAAACAAAATAAAACAAAAAATGTCAAGAAGAAATCAGAGACACTACCCCAAATTGAACCATGCAAGTCTGCTGGGAGTTAGGAAGCATTTAGATATCTTACCCCTAAAATGTAAATGTAATTCATAGTTAAACTGGAAGCAAGTAGAATGAACTAAATAGAGAAATAACTCGAGAATCTGAAGAGATTAAAAAGAATACACGTGTTCCCAATTTCTAATAGATGTGTTCCTGATTTATTGATGAACAAGCATATGGACTGAATATGAATGAGCGTTCAAAAGAGCAATTTGGCTTAACAAAAGCCAATCAGTTATCTTGAATTAGGTGTTCAGTTGAAAACTGGGGATCTGATTTGTGTTACTCGTTCCAACCTTTCAGTCTCATTTAGAATAGATGTAAGCTAAACTCTCATAAAATTCAAATATTTGTAATTCAGACTAAAAAAGGTAACCTTCAGACTAGTGACAAATATGACATTTTCAAATGATATTTAGTAGACCTTTATTCACACTCTGTTACCCTGTGGTGTTCATCATATCCCTTACTTCTTATTGTTAACTTAATCATCAGTCATTTGCTTTGATATACAGTAGTCCCCCTTTTCCTCAGGTGCTATGTTTAGACTATAGTGAATGCCTGAAATTACTGATAACACCAACCCCTGTATATACTATGTTTTTTCGTATACATATACATCTATAGTAAAGTTTACTTTGTAAATTAGGCACAATAAGAAATTTACAACAATAATGGTAAAACAGGACAATCATTTTAATAATAAAATCAAACACTTATTTCAGAGGATCCCTTGTTGAAATCTTCATATAAGTTCAATGCTTTCTGGTGCAACACATGACTGTTCATTGGAAAATATTTTCTGTTTATGTCTTTCACTCACAAATATAATGCCTTGTTCATCTTAACTACGCACTTATCACAGACATTGTGGTTGTAACTTTTGCACTTTGGGGTATAGCAGCAAAACTAGCAGATGTTTCTTTTGCCTACAATTTCACTGATAGAAAATAAGTTCTTTTTAGAGATCTTAGCAACCTTAGCATGATGTTTTTTTCTTATTAAGTCAAGAACTTTCTCCTTTTCACTTAAAGGAAGCACTTCATGGCTTCTCTTTGTCAAATCTGAATTGCCAACATGTCTACTCTTGAGCTTTGGGGCCATTATTAAGTAAAATAAGGGTAACTTAAACACAAGCACTGTGATACCTTGACAATCAATCTGATAAATCTGATAAGGTCTACTAAATGACTAATAGGCAGGTTGAGTATACAGCATGGATACACTGGACAAAGGGATGATTTGTGTCCTGATGGGGACAGATCTGGCTGGTGCAAGATTTCATCATGCTACTTAGGATGGCATGCAATTTAAAACATGAATAAATATTAAATTGGAAATCACAAAAATAAACATTTTTGGACCACAGTTGATTGCAGGTAACTAAAACTGCATATAAGGAGGGACTACTGGAGTTCCATTTCATACCAATAGAACAGGGTAGCTAGGAAAACAATGCGTTTAGACAGTAGAGATAACTGCAATGTAGCAGAGGAATGGTAGGAGAATGAAAATAGAGGCTGGACACGGTGGCTCACGCCTTTAATCTCAGCACTTTGGGAGGTCGAGGTGGGTGGATCACGCGGTCAGGAGCCTGGCCAAGATGGTGAAACCCCATCTCTACTAAAAATACAAAAATTAGCCAGGCGTGGTGGCGGGTATCTGTAATCCCAGCTACTCGGGAGGCTAGGGCAGAGAATTGCTTGAACCGGGATCACGCCACTGCACTCCAGTCTGGGCGACAGAGTGAGCCTCTGTCTCAAGAAAAAAAAAAAAAAAAAAAAAAAAAGGTAAGATACACCGGATATATAAACTGCGGAAAGTGAAACCACAGATAAGGGAAGACTATGATATTAAACAAGAGAGGAAGAAGAGAGATTTGTAAGAATTGTATTATTATATGATATGCTTTTCAATACTGTGGTTATCCATTTAAAGGGTCTTTCTCAGAATTTTGTCATCCACTGAGAAGGTCTTTATATGTCATTCCGTCAGTGCTTTAGAATACTTAAGTATCAGTTTATAATTGCTACTAAAAACAAGAAAGCAAACAAAATTATGCAACCTATAGAATGGGGGAAAGGGCATATAGTCTCAAAAAATGTGGAGAGACTGCATGTTAAAAAACGGTTATTATATTTAGGGAATTGGCTCTTTTTACTAACATGGCAACTTACTCCTGAATCCAGAAGTTCAAAAATGCTATCGTAGTTCTTACCTATGATAGTTATCTATTTTCAGATGATTGTAAATGCAAAAATAATGAAAATTAGCCTTTTGCAGTATGACATCACAAGTTTTGAAGTGAGCACTAAAATCACTTTTTGAATTTTAGTTTAATGCAAAATATGTCTTACAACTACACATGGAGTATTTTGTGACTTTGACTCCAAGGAACCAAAATAAGTTTTTACATGAACTGTAACCATTTTCCTGACCTCTGTATTATTTTTGCTTTATTAATAAATAGATAGCAATAGAACAATATTTATGTATCTTACTTTGTTCTAGGCATTTTGCTGAACCTTTATATGTTTTATCTTTTTTTTTTTTTTTTGAGACAGAGGCTTCCTCTGTCGCCAGGCTAGAGTGCAGTGGTGCGATTTCGGCTCACTGCAACCTCCGCCTCCTGGGTTCAATCGATTCTCCTGCCTCAGCCCCCTGAGTAGCTGGGATTGCAGACATGTGACACTATGCCTGGCTAATTTTGTATTTTCAGTAGAGACAGGGTTTCTCCATTGTCGGTCAGGCTGGTCTTGAACTCCTGACCTCAGGTGATTCGCCTGTCTCGGCCTCCCAAAGTGCTGGGATTATAGGTGGGAGCCACTGCACCCAGCCTTATATGTTTTATCTTTAATCTTCACATTAATCAATCCCGAAGGGTAGATGTTATTATCCCCACATTTACACATTAAGGAACTGAGGCTTAGGGTGGTTTAATAACTTGTCAAATAACACAGAAAGAAGGGATGTGGAAAAGAGGATTTGACTAAAGGCTACCTCTTTTTACTATACCATAAGTTATTTCCCTATGAACCTTAAATCCCAAGTTCTTATCCTTTCTTCCCTAGCATAGTTCACCGATTTTACCTATTGTGCACAGTCAGAGATTTTCCTTAGAGAATTCATCTGGAGGCCAGGCGTGGTGGCTCACGCCTGTAATCCTGGCAATTCGGGAGGCCGAGGTGGGCGGATTACCCGAGGCCAGGAGTTCAAGACCAGCCTGATCAATATGATGAAATCCGGTCTCTACTAAAATATAAAAGTTAGCCGGGTGTGGTGCCATGCACCTGTAATTTCAGCTACTCAGGAGGCTGAGACAGGAGAATCACTTGAACGCGGGAGGCGGAGGTTGCGGTGAGCTGAGATCGCACCATTGCACTCCAGCCTGGGGAAACGAGTGAAACTCCATCTCAAAAAAAAAAAAAAGCATCTATCTGGATCTATAAAATTGATCTTTTTGCCTTAAGCTCAAGTCTGTCTGGGAATAACAATAGTAGATATCACTTAAAAATACTTATTATATACAAGGCATTAGTCTGATACACATATGATAACTCATTTAACCTTCCCAACAACCCTATGAGCTGAAGGCTATTATTCATTTTACAGTTGAGCAAACTGAATCATATTGATATGACCACATAAATAATAAGTAGCAGTGGGATTTGAAGCCCCAAAAGAATAGCCCTAACCACACTATATACCTCTCATAGTAGCAGAGGAAGATCAATGACAGGATGTCTGTGAAAACCTGTCATCTATGTTCTTTAGGTGAATAATGTTCACTGTGTAGCAACTCATATTGAGCATGCTACATTCATTGTGGCCATAGTTCCATTTTTATGGAATGTGAGATGAAAACGGTAACTAGGTCTTTCTGTAATTTACTGTGAAGTGTGACTACTGTGTGCACCTGTTTGACAGTTCTTTTAGGTGCATTGGTCTAGAGACAGATGACAAGTTTAATCACTTTTAAGCTTTTGACATCCAAGAAGCAGAAGGTATTGTCCTTCTAGCCTTTTTCATCTCTAAAGCTGTTAGCCAAGGGTTTACTAATTGATCCATAAAATTTCAGAAATGATGTTAAATATCCCCATTTAAACACGAAGATAAAAGGCTAGGTACTTTAAAATTTGTCCAAGGCCACAGAGACAGGATTAAAACTTGGGAACTCCTTATACTGAACATGAGAGTATTGCCACTGACCGAAATCCCACAGTTTCAAATCGGTAACTGTATGTAGAAAAAGCAATGAATTTGGGGACAGAAAATGTTGCTTCTAGTTCAAGCTGAGTAAAATCAGTTTCTTTACCTGTGCTCTGTACCCCATCACCTTCTGTTTTCTCAGGAACCATATGTTATCAATAATATCTAATATATTTTTTCTTTGATCTCATTGTACTAGATATTCTGTTCACTTTTAAACATGGCAAGTCTCTCATCTTAACAGAAACAAACATGAACACATGCACACACACAGAAACAAACATACCATTATAGCAAAACCAAGAAATCCTCCCTGACTTTAGCTACTACTTTCTCTTCTCTTTACAGCCAAAATTCAAAGAGTGAACCTGCAGTTACTATCTCAGTTTTTTTGCTTCTACTTATTCCTCAACTCATGGCATTCTGGCTTTCAATTTGTTTCTCCAGCAGAATAGCTTTTCTTTAGGTACCAATGACTGCCATGTTGCTAAATCAAGTAGACTTTCAGTCTTCATTGTTCTTGACTTCTTAGCAGCATTTTTTTTTAAATGTTTTGTTGAAAACATTTATTCAGGAAAATGTACAAATCATGAATGTACAATTTGATGAATTTTTAAAAGCAGATACTACCATGTAGCCAACATCCAGATTAAGAAAACATTTTAAAGTATCCCAGAAGCGCCCCTCACATTCCCTTTATCCAAAAGATAAGACCATAGATTAATTTTGCCTGGTTTTCAACATTATATATTATAGATCATGTAGTATGTACTATTTGTCTCTTTCACTCCCTCCTTTCCTTCCTTCTTTGTCCAGCCTTGTGTTTATGAGATGGATCCATATTTTTCTATGTAGTCATAGCTCATTCATTCTAAGTGCTTTATTATATTTCTTTGTGTGGATATTTCACCCCTTTATCTGTTCTACTATTGATGAGGCAGGCATTTAGATAGTTTTCACTTCTGGGCTATTTAAAATACTTTCTAGGAGCATTTGAACCTGTTGAAAACTCCTTCCTGAGACACTGTTTCCTTTGGCTCCCAGGATACCACACTTTCCTGGTTTCTTGCTTCCTTCTACAAAGTAGTCTTACTTCTTGCTTTCTTCTTTAGTGTTATCTTATATTTTACTGCCTCTTGTTCTCTGTTCACTAGCTACACTGGTCTGAGAGTTCTTCTGAGGTACCATCAATTGGGGCTTTTTGTCCTGTTCCCTGGTATGTCCTGTATAATTCTTATTCTTTCAGCTCAAACATTTCTTCATGGAAGCTGTCCTTTTACTGCATTTACAGTTGTGATTTTATATTTTATTTAGGGATTATTTCCTATTTTATACTGTATGTTCCACAAGGGCATATATCTGTTTTTGTTCATTATTGCATACCTAATCCCTTTGGATAGTAGGTACTCAGTAAACATTGTTTGAATGAATAAACCTCTCTAAAACTCAGTTTCCAATTCTTAACAACTGTGACATTATTGTCAGTTCAAATAAGATGAC
The DNA here is from genome assembly GCF_002776525.5 of Piliocolobus tephrosceles. NCBI lineage: Eukaryota > Metazoa > Chordata > Mammalia > Primates > Cercopithecidae > Piliocolobus > Piliocolobus tephrosceles. Next base: position 171,677,984 of record NC_045434.1, read on the forward strand.
ATATTTGGAAACACATCTGAAAATGTAACACAATAACAAAATATAAGGAATTGGGATCATTATACACAAGCAGATCGATTCTTGCTACTGAAGATTATAATTATTTAATTTTACTTTGATCTTGGAATATGCAAAAACATGGCAACAAGTATGGTTTTAGCTCTTTTGAGCTACTGATGTATCTCTCCTGTAGCTCTACCATTCTTACCATAGTTTAGACTCTCATAACTTTCTCCTGATTTCCCTGCTTCAGGTCTTTCTGTCTTGCTTCCCTCACTCCATTCTCCAGAACTTGAGGAGTGTGAGTTATCTTGTTAAATGCATTTGCATCATATTACTAGCTTGCTTCAGATCTCTTAGTGGTTTCCCATTGCCTACAAGATAATGTCTAAGCTCCTTAATGGAGCATATTTGACTCTTCATAATCTGACCAATGACTCCCTTCCTGTCTTCCTCACCATTTTGTGCCTTACCTGGCCTCCAACTACTCTAAACTACTTGTTTCTTAGATGTGTTACCTTTTTTCTTGCCATTGTGCATATCATGTCCTTCTCTTCTAAGGCGCTTACACTCTGCCTGGCCTACTCCTTAATTAAATCATCCTTTAAGACTCAGCTGACACTCCTTTGTGACATTTCCCTTGAAGTCTTCAGGCAAAGTTAGACATTATCTCTTCTTGTACTACCAAAGCATTGACTGTGGGACTTAACCACATTGGTAAAATTAGTTAGTTACATTTCTTGTGTATAAGTTTATTCACTAGTGTTTGTGAACCCCTCAAAGGCAAGAATACCATTCTTTTTTTCCTCTCTATCCTTATGCACATAGTAGATACTTAATATTTGTTGACAGAATGATTAGAGAAGAATGCCCAGAAGAAATGAGGAATGACCAGATTTTAAGGTGTGAGACGTTGTATCGGAATAAATTTATGCTGCAGTAGTGGATTCCCTGTATTGTTGTTAAGAGTATAGGATTCTCTGCTAGGTGCGGTGGCTCACGCCTGTAATTTCAGCACTTTGGGGAGCTGAGGTGGGCAGATCATTTAAGGTCAGGAGTTCAAGACCAGCCTCACCAACATGGTGAAACCCCATCTCTACTAAAATACAGAATTAGCTGAGCATGGTGGCGCCTGCCTGTAATCCCAGCTACTCGGGAGACTGAGGCAGGAGAATCACTTGAACCTGGGAGGCAGAGGTTTCATTGAGCCAAGATCGTGCCATTGCACTCCAGCCTGAGCAACAAGAGCAAAACTCCTTTAAAAAAAAAAAAAGAAAGAAAAGAATGTAGGATTCTGGTGCTGTATAAAGGGGAGAGTTAAACCTGATTTCACTTTGGATGGAGAAGGTTAATAATCATGTGTTTTTATTGCACATCTACTTATAACACTTGGGTTTTACTTTGGGGTCTGGTAAGTCACACAAAGTGAATATATGTGAAAAGTTAGAGATATGGTAATGCTGTTCTTATTTAGTGCATAGGATAAGCCTAGTTAGAAAATGCTGGAGAAATAAAATCAATTATCTATTTTTCCTTGTTTTCTTTTTCATATGTTGAAGCCCTCTCTGTTTTTCAGTTTTAAAATCCTTTCATATAGGTTAGCTCATTTTTTTCATATCTGCTTAATCAGGCAGAGGAGTTGTTGTTTTTGTTTGTTTCATTTACTAATAAGGCAACTGATATTCAGAGAGATAAATGACTTTTGCAAGAACACTAGAAAGTTCGAAAGTTGGCCGGGCGTAGTGGCTCACACATGTAATCCCAGCACTTTGGGAGGCCAAGGCAGGCGGATCACAAGGTCAGGAGTTCGAAACCAGCCTAGCCAACACAGTGAAACCCCGTCTCTACTAAAAAATACAAAAAATTGGCTGGGCGTGGTGGTGGGCTCCCATAATCCCAGCTAGTTGGGAGGCTGAGGCAGGAGAATCGCTTGAACCCGGGAGGTGGAAGTTGCAGTGAGCTGAGATTGCACCACTGCACCCCAGCCTGGGCAACAGAGCTAGACTCCATCTCAAAAAAAAAAAAAAAAAGAAAGTTCGAAAGTTGTGTCTGGACTAGGACTAGTCATTTCTACTTGACTGCCTCCCACGGAAGTATGTGGTCTTTCTAGTGGCAACACTAGCACACAGTGCTATTTGTATTTGTGGTTCTGCTTCTGCTTCTACTGCTTTTGCTGCTTCTGCTGCTGCTGCTTCTGCTTCTGCTGCTGCTTCTGCTTCTGCCTCTGCCTCTGCCTCTTCTGCTTCTGCTTCTGCTTCTGCTGCTGCTTTTGCTGCTGCTGCTTCTTATTCTTCTTCTTCTTCTTCTCCTCCTCCTCCTCCTCCCCCTGCTGCTGCTTCTGCTTCTTCCTAGTGTTCGTCTTCTTCGTCGTCTTCTTCATCTTCTTCTTCTTCTTCATCATCTTCATCTTCTTCTTTCTTCTTTCTTCTTCGACAGGGTCTCTGTCACCCAAGCTGGAGTGCAGTGGTGCAATCACAGCTCACTGCAACCTTGCCCTCCTGGCTCCTCGGCTCCCACCTCAGGTTCTTGGGTAGCTGGGACTGCAGGTACATACCACCATGCCTACCTAATTTTTTGTATTTTCTGTAGAGATAGGGATTCGCCAAGTTGCCCAGTCTGGTCCTGAACGCCAGGGCTCAAGTGAACCTCCCACCTTGGCCTCTCAAATTGCTGGGATTACAGGCATGAGCTACCACACCTGGCCTCATTTGTGCTCTGGTTTATGAGGAATTTTTTTTAGCCTGAGCCAAAATTTCTTTTTCTTTTTCTTTTTTTTCCCAAGACAGAGTCTCACTCTGTTGCCTAGGCTGGAATGCAGTGGCATGATCTCAGCTCACTGCAACTTGCCCTCCACCTCCCAGGTTCAAGCAGTTCTCCTGCCTAAGCCTCCCAAGTAGCTGGGACTACAGGCGCACGCCACCACACCAAACTAATTTCTTTGTGTTTTAGTAGAGACGGGGTTTCACAGTGTTGCCTAGGCTGGTTTCGAACTCCTGAGGTCAGGCAGTCCACCTGCCTTGGCCTCCCAAAGTGCTAGGATTACAGGTGTGAGCCACCGCACCCAGACTAACTTGAACCAAAATTTCTAAAAACTCCCAAACTACACTCAAAATGGAAGATTGTCTCCCAAATGCCACAGTTTTAATGAATGTAGATATCATCTAGCAATGTCCTCAAATGCTCTTTACTTCATATGGGCTGATTTGAACTTGATGCACTTATTGAGCTCATTGATACTTGAGGCTCTGAGGAAATGAAGCAATACAGGTAAGGTTCAGTAAAGTTGGGAACTGGTGAGAACAGGGTCATGGTGTAGGAGAAGATGATATTAGTGAGCCCTAGGGAGCAGAAACTAGAGTACAGTATGGGATTACCACCAAGTCCAAGATAATGAGGGAGAGAATCAGGGCCTAGAGGAGGATTTGAGGAATAAGGTAGAATCTAAAAGAAACTTCAAGCTACCTCTCATTTATGACCAATTGTTTCTACCACTGTTCCCTGATGTGCACAGGTGTACTATCAGAGGTTCCCCAGGGAAGCCAGATTCCCCTACTCCTCACAGTATTTTCAGGGATATCCCACTTTAGTAAAGAGGAGCTCATAGTAGGTGTCCAATAAATACTGGAATCCTCTCTGTTTCTCTTCACCATCCTCCCCACCCCCAAGTCCAAGATTTCCCTTAACTCTGAAATTTTATGATTCTGTACAATTCTAATACATGTCCTTCAGCAAATGAAATGGATCAATTAAACATAGGTAAATCTGAAGTAATATTAGACTCCTGAATGACAATTGTACTAATATCCTTTAAAAATAATGCTCAAGAGAGTGGATGACATAACCAACTAAATGTGGCCTGGAAGTGCCACTCCTACCGAGAGAGACCGAACCATTAAGTCAGCATAATTTGGGCAACTCTTAGGAGAGAAAATGGCAAGAGTGGTTGGTGAGGTGATGCTGAAGCCAAGGCTGAAGAGGGAGGAAGCTGGGAACCTTGCGTGGGGTTTCTGAATGCTGGCACTAGTTCTTGGCCCTGAATCGCTTTTGGGAAAGGAGTGTATGAGGGAAATGAGGGATAGCTCACTCTTGCCACAGACCACTGAGGTCCTAGCTACAGGGGACCCTTTATCCTCCATGGACATGTGAGCTGGCAGGGGAATCTTTCTGGTCCTGAACGCCTGGGCTCAAGTGAACCTCCCACCTTGGCCTCTCAAATTGCTGGGATTACAGGCATGAGCTACCACACCTGGCCTCATTTGTGCTCTGGTTTATGAGGAATTTTTTTTAACCTGAGCCAAAATTTCTTTTTCTTCTTTTTTCCAAGACAGAGTCTCACTCTGTTGCCTAGGCTGGAGTGCCTAGGCTGGAGACGGAGTCTCGCTCTGTTGCCCAGGCTGGAGTGCAGTGGTGCAATCTCGGCTCACTGCAACCTCCACCTCCCAAATTCAAGCGATTTCCTGCTTCAGCTTCCTGAGTAGCTGGGATTACAGGCACTTGCCACCATGCCCAGCTAATTTTTATATTTTTAGTAGAGACTGGGTTTCCACCATACTGGCCAGGCTGGTCTCAAACTCCCGACCTCAGGCCATCTGCCCGCCTTGGCCTCCAATAGTGCTGGGGTTATAGGCGTGAGGCACCACTCCTGGCTGGTAGGGGAATCTTTCTAGGGAGCAAGACAGGAGTGTGGTCGGCATGGAGCCCAGGAGCTTTTGTGTGCTGGTCAGCTCTGGCAGAGATTAGCCATAGACACCCACCCTCTAGGGCTCCTCATCTTCCTCTGGGAGGTGCTGGCCCCAGCTAACCTCCAACCTAAGAAAGATCAGAGCTGGGCCAGGCACAGTGACTCATTCCTATAATCCCAGCACTTTGGGAGGCCGAGGCGGGTGGATCACCTGAGCTCAGGAGTTCGAGATCACACAGGGCAACATGGTGAAGTCCCGTCTCTATTAAAAATACAAAAAAATTAACTGTGTGGTGGTGCGCCCCTGTAGTTCCAGGTATTTGGGAGGCTGAGGCAGGAGAATCGTTTGAGCCCCGGAGGTGAAGGTTGCAGTGAGCCGAGATTGTGCCACTGCACTCCAGCTTGGGCTACAGAGTGAGACTCCATCTCAAAATCAGGGCTGACTTCCTGCTAAGACTGGGGCATATCTGTTCTGCAGGCCCTCCTGCTCACTGGCTCCTGCAAAGGCCGGTTCCTAGCTGCCTTGCAGGAGCGTGTACACAACACCCCCTCTGCAGCCCAGCCAGAGTGCACTGTTCACCTGAGTACTTTCCCAGCAACTCAGGAGCATATCAGAAACCCCAGCACAGCCATAACCCCACCCTGAGCTGTGTGTACTTCCTGGTACTTCCAGGGCTGTGGCATGTAGCTTAGGAGTATGTAGCCAAGATCTAAGGCCAACACTTGAGCAGGAGAGGAACCCCCACCCTCAGAGGACTGAGAACAGTAAGAAGTGCAGGTTCCTAGACTAGGGTAGTAGCAGAGTGTGCCTTCCTCCACAGGGCTGGTCCGGAAAGCATGCAGCACACCTCCCTGCTCCAGCCTCTGCCTGAGGTGGCCCCATGGCCCGAACACCTAACAGAAGAAAATGCAGGCACAGTGCAAGTCATTGGAGGAAGCACTCCCAAGGCTCAAGAGCAGACCTGATGTGGGAGCCATCTCCTCCCCTCCCACACCACAGAGCACACTGGAGAATGCAAGAAAGTACAAAAGATCTATATGGCTGGATATTTGCCTGGCTACTGGCCATTACTCTTAAGCCCCATCTACTGGATTGCAGCTCAAACTGCAACAACAAAAATTATCCTGCTAATATGTACACCTGTGAAACCAAGTGCAAGCATTCACCCACACAGAAAGAATCAACACGAGAACTCTGGCAGTTGAAAAAACCAGAGTGTCCCCTTACCTCCACACAAGTCCACTAGCTTCCCAACAATGGTTCTTAACCATTCCAAAATGATTGCAATGACAGACACAGAATTGAGAATCTGGATGTCAAGGAAGTCCATTGAGATTCAGGAGAAAATTGAAACCCAATCCAAGGAATCTAGCAAAATGATCCAAGAGCTGAAAGATGAAATACCCATTTTAAGAAAGAATCAAACTCAATTTCTAGAGCTTCAAAGTTTACTACAAGAATTTCATAATACAATCCAAGTATGAACAGTGGAATAGACCAAGAGGAGGAAAGACTCTCAGAGCTCAAAGAATGGTTCTTCAAATCAACTCACTCAGACAAAAATAAAGAAAAAATTTAAAACAATGAACAAAACCTCCAAGAAATGTGGGATTATGTTAAGAGACCAAATCTAGGCTGGACACGGTGGCTCACGCCTGTAATCCCAGCACTTTGGGAGGCCAAGTCAGGTAGATCACGCCTGGCCAACATAGTGAAACCCCGTCTCTACTAAAAATACAAAAATTAGCCAGACATGGTGATGTGCACCTGTAGTCCCAGCTACTTGGGAGGCTGAGGCAGGAGAATTGCTTGAACCTGGGAGGCAGCGGTTGCAGTGAGCTGAGATTGTGCCACTGTACTCCAGCCTGGGCAACAGAGCAAGACTCCATCTCAAAAAAAAAAAAAAAAGATCAAATCTATTCATTGGCATTTTTAATAGAGGAGAGAGAATAAGCAACTTGGAAAACATATTTGAGGATAACCATCTGTTATGTTCAAGAGACACATCTCACACATAATGACACCCACAGTCTTGAAGTAAAGGGATGGAGAAAGATCTCCCATGCAGAAAGAAAACATAATAGATCAAGGGGCCAGGTGTGCTGACTCACACCTGTAATCCTAGCACTTTGGGAGACCAAGGCTGGTGAATCACATGAGGTCAGAAGTTCGAGACCAGCCTGGCTAACATGGTGAAACCTTGTCTCTACTGAAAATACAAAAATCAGCCAGGCATGGTGGTATGTGATTTGTTTTTCTAAGACCAGCCCAGAGCGGGCACAAAAGAACCAGCGGATAGGCAAGTGTAGGAGCAAAACTGCACATTTATTTTGGTAACCTAAGGTGTGCGGGAGAAGTCTGTCGGCCTCCGGGGAAGGAGGCGGGCAGAGTCCCCCCGTGGGGCTCTCAAGTGGACTTCCCACAGTTCCGACATCCCGACAGGACTGGGGCTGTGAGAGGGCCGGTGGCTCACTGGCCAAGAGTGGCTTTTCTAGGAGTGGGAGGGCAATAGGCGGGGCACGGGCGTGTCAGGGGCGTTCCGCAGGTGCGACCAGGTAAATCTTGGTCTCTTCGGATTGACGTCACCTGGCGCATGCCCAGTTGATCTGCACCTTCCCGGGCGCCGGCTGCATTTTCGCGCGCGCGGGAAGAGTTGGTGGTGAAGAAGAACCCGGAAGTGCACCATCTTGCCTCCGTTCGTCCAAACAGTATGGTGGTGCATGCCTGTAATCCCAGCTACCCAGGAGGCTGAGGCAGGAGAATCGCTGGAACCCAGGAGGCAGAGGCTGCCGTGAGCTGAGATGATGCCACTGCACTCCAGCCTGGTCGACAGAGTGAGACTGTCTCAAAAAAAAAGCAAGCCTTGCTATTCTTATATTCGATAAAACAAACTTTAGTAAAAATTAAGAAGGACAATAAATGTAAGACCAATTGGCCTTACATAATGATAAAGGGTACAACACAACAGGAAGACTTAACTATCCTAAATATACACACACCCAGCATTGGAACACCTGGATTCATAAAACAAGTTCTTGGCATTAAAAAAGATGTAGGTGGCTGGGCGCAGTGGCTCACGCCTGTAATCCCAGCACTTTGGGAGGCCGAGGCAGCCAGATCACCAGAGGTCAGGAGTTCGAGACCAGCCTGGCCAACATGGTAAAGCCCCATCTCTACTGAAAATACAAAATTAGTTGGGAGTGGTGGTGGGTACCTGTAATCCCAGCTACTCAGGAGGCTGAGGCCAGAGAATTGCTTGAACCCGGGAGGTGGAGGTTGCAGTGAGCTGAGATCATGCCATTGCATTTCAGGCTGAGCAACAGAGTGAGACTCCGTCTCAAAAGAAAAAAAAAAAGACTTAGGTAACCACACACTAATAGTAGGAAACTTCAACATCCCACTGACAGGATTAGACAGATCACTGAAGCAGAAAACTAAAAAATTCTGGACTCAACACATGACCAATTGGACCTAATAGACATTTACAGACCAATCCATCCAACAACCACAGAATGTACATTCTTCTCATTTGCACACAGAACATATTCTAAGATTGATCACATGCTCAGCCATAAAGCAAATCTCAATAAATTCAAAAAAATTGAAATCATACCAAGCATACTCTCAAAACACAGTGCAATAAAAATAGAAATCAATATCAAGAAGATCTCTTAGGCCAGGCAGGGTGGCTCACACTTGTAATCCCAGCACTTTGGGAGGCTGAGGCAGGCGGATCTCTTGAAGTCAGGAGTTCGAGACCAACCTGGCCAACGTGGTGAAACTCCATCTCCACAAAAAATACAAAAATGAGCTGGGCATGGTGGCCCATGCCTGTAATCCCAGATACTCGGGGGGCTGAGGCAGGAGAATCGCTTGAATCCAGGATACACAGGTTGCAGTGAACCGCTATCATGCCACTGCACTCCAACCTGGGCAACAGAGAAAGACTCTGTCTCAAAAAAAAAAAAAAAATCAGTATACAAAAATCAGTAGCATTTCTATACACTAGTAACAACCAGGCTGAGAGTGAAACTAAGAACACAATCCCATTTACATTAGCCACAAAGAAAATGAAATACCTAGGAATACAGCTAACCAAGGAGGTAGAAGATCTCTACAATGAGAACCACAAAACACTGCTGAAAGAAATCGGAGATGATGCAAATAAATGGAAAAACATTTCATGCTCATGCATTGGAAGAATCAGTATCATTAAAATGGCCACAGTGACAAAGGCAATGTACAGATTCTATGTTATTCCAATCAAACTACCAATGTTACTTTTCACTAAACTAGAAAAAAAAATCAATTCTAAAATTAATATGGAAGCAAAAAAGAACCTGAATACCCAAAGCAATACTAAGCTAAAAGGACAAAGTGGGAGGCATCACACTGCCTGACTTCAAACTAAAGTGTAAGGCTACAGTAACCAAAATAGCATGGTATTGATACAAAAACAGACACATAGACCAATGGAACAGAACAGAAGACTCAGAAATAAAGTCACACACCTACAACCATCTGATTTTTGACAAGGCCAACAAAATAAGCAATGTGGAAAGGACTCCCTTTTCAATAAATGTGCTGGGATAACTGGCTAGCCATATGCAAAAGATGAAACTAGACACCTTAAATTTTATAATATACAAAATTTATCTCAAGATGGATTAAAAATTTAAATGTAAAACCTCAAACTGTAAAAATCCCAGAAGAAAACATAGGAAATACCCATCCCAATAAGGGCCTTGGCAAAGAATTTTTGGCTTCGTTCCCAAAAACAGTTGCAACAAAAACAAAAATTGACAAGTAGGACCTGATTAAACTAAAGAGCGTCTGCACAGAAAAATCAACTATTGACAGAGTAAACAACCTACAGAATGGGAGAAAATACTTTCAAACTGTACATCCAACAAAAATTCTATATCCAGAAATCTGTGAGGAACTGAAATAAGCAAGCAGAAAACAAGCCCATTAAAAAATGGACAAAGGATATAAACAGACATTTCTCAAAAGAAGACATATAAGCAGCCAACAAACATATGAAAAAATGCTAGTCATCAGAGAAATGTGAATTAAAACCACAATGAGATACCATCTCACACCAGACAAAAATGACTATATTAAAAAGTCAAAAAACAGTAGATGCTGGCAAGATTGCATAGGAAAGGGAACACTTATATACTGTTAGTGGGAATGTAAATTAGTTCAGTCCCTGTGGAAAGCAGTTTGGAGATTTCTCAAAGAACTTAAATCAGAGCTACCATTCAACCCAACAGTTCCATTATGGGTATGTACAGCCCCTCCCCAGCCCCCCGCAAATAGATTATTGTACCAAAATGACACATGCGGTTGTATGTTCACTGCAGTGCTATTCACAATAGCAAAGACATGGAATCAACCTAGGTGGACATCAGTGGTTTGTTGGATAAATAAAATGTGGTACATAAACACGATGGAATACAATGCTGCCATGAAAAAGAATGCAAGCATATCTTTTGCAGCAACATGGATGGAGCTGGAGGCCATAACCCTAAGCTAAGTAATGCATGAAGAGACAACCAAATACTCTGTTCTCACAAGTGGGAGCTAAATACTGAGCACACACGGGCATAAACATGGGAACAGTAGACACTGTGCACTACTAGAGCAGGGAGGGAGGGCGTGGGTTGTGAAACTACCTATTGGGTACTATGCTGACTATGTGGGTGCAGTATACCCATGTAACAATCCTGCACATGTACTCCCTGTGTCTAAAATAAAAGTTGAAATTAAAAAATAAAAAATCATGCTCACATTCTCATGTCATTTTTTTCCTCATTTTGCTGGGAAATTTTCTTTTTTTTTTTTTTTGAGACGGAGTTTCACTGTTGTGGCCCAGGCTGGAGTGCAATGGCGTATCTTGGCTCACTGCAACTTCTGCCTCCCAGGTTTAAGTGGTTTTCTTGCCTCAGCCTCCCGAGTAGCTGGGATTACAGGCATGCACCACGACGCCCAGCTAACTTTGTATTTTTCATAGAGATGGGGTTTCTCCATGTTGGTCAGGCTGGTCTCAAACTCCTGACCTTAGGTGATCCACCTGCCTTGGCTTCCCAAAGTGCTGGGATTACAGGTGTGAGCCACTGCACCCAGCCCATTTTGTTTTGTTTTTGAAGGAAGATTTCTAATATTATTACTCTGTGTTGATCAAAATAATTTATAAAATGATTTATTCCCAGTCTCTAGGAAATATTTTTCAGTTTTTAGTTTTTTACACTCACATAAACATTCTTTTTTTTTCCTCCTTAACTCTAATATTTCAATACATTTATTCAGCTTGAAGTTACAGGTAAAATAGTTTTTTGAATAATCAGACTTAGTTGTACACAACAATAGTTTCTGCCTGGTGTGAAGAGTTAACACTTAACAGCTTTCAGATTTGTGGTATTGACATAAGTAAGTACTGCAGATATGAGTCTGCCCATAGAATACATGCTTGTCTTGGGAATGGATCATTCTTTTACCGTGTGTCAAAATATTTTTTCAAAGAGTTTTGGATCTGAGGGTTTTCTCATTTTTGTCTCTTGGTTTTTTGTTTTTGTTTTTGTTTGTTTGTTGTTTTTGAGAGAGAGTCTTGCTCTGTCACTAGGCTGGAATGCAATGGCACAATCCCGACTCACTGCAACCTCTGCCTCCTGGGTTCCAGCAATTCTCCTGCCTCAGCCTCCCAAGTAGCTGAGATTACAGGCACTTGACACCATGCCCGGATGATTTTTGTATTTTTAGTAGACACGAGGTTTCACTATGTTGACCAGGATGGTCTTGATCTCTTGACCTTGTGATCCGCCCGCCTCGGCCTCCCAAAGTGCTGGGATTACAGGTGTAAGCCACCATGCCCAGCCTGGTGTTTTTTTTTGGTTTTTTTTTTTAATATAAAAGATTTGTCTTGCAATGCATGTGTATATAGAAGAACCAATAAATAAACACATGTATGTTGAGTGATTACTTACTGTTTCTTGTATTTACTTGAGTGGGAGTCCTAAAAAGTATAATTCCTTGTGTATTATTCTTATGTGAGACATTTAAAGCCCGTTGGATTTTTTTAATGTCTAATATACATTATAAATTTGAAAATGTGTTTATTAGCTACATTATTCATCCTCATAAATTTAAGAGCAATCATGTCTTACAAAGTAGAGCTGAATGATACTTGGATTACTCTAATTCCCATGAAGTCCACAGAGATGAAATACATTAGAATGCAAAGCTAATTATACAGAAACATTAAGTATGAAGTAAAAACAGTATGTCTTTGTCAAAAAATGAAGATGCGTAAATTCAAATTATGTTGAAGGTAAATTGGTCTTTGTTTTGCGTATTTTGATTGGTAGTTTTAAGTCTTCGTGACTACTGAATTAAATTTAATATGCCATATCATGTCAGAATGCTTTTGAACCTTATACTTTTCACTGAGGCCCAGATGTCAATCAGATAGTTATTCAAATTCTAATGATAGTTTTTAGTATTTATCTCACTTTGGAATGGTTTCCAGGCCTTGGATTATAGGACTAGATAGGTTATATATTTCTCTAGAAAATTACAAGTCTTTCATATTTTATTTTGGCAAGGGAAGTAGGAAAAGTACCCATATAAATTAAAGCATTAGACATTTATTGCGTGGCATATGCAAAGCAACCTACTAAGAGCCCTGTGGCAGCTAAAATTGAGAATATAAGATCCAGGCTATGTCTTCAAGGACCTCAGAGTCACCTAAACACAGATACGATGAAAGTTGTAGTTCTTTTCAATCACAAAACACGAATTCTAGAGCTTCACAATAAGGGTAATAAGAGTTGAGCAGAAGCAAAAAAATTACTTGGCTGGGCTGAACCAGCAAGGATTAACTGGCAAGGTGAAATTACTTTTTCTTGTTTCTAGATAGTACCTATTTATGCTGGTGTGCCTAACATGGTATAGTTAATTCAGACTCTTTTTTCCTAGAAGGAAAAGCCAGGACAAGATGCCCAGCAGCACTGTGTCCATGTCCCGAGACCAAAGTTGTTAGCATAACTGCCTCGGTTTTGCCAAGGAATTAGATGCTGCTGGAAAAATATCCAGAGCTCTTATATTTGCTATCCAAAGAGTTCCACAGTGTTGAGGGGTAAATGGCATCTCACTATTGACGAAACATGTGCCAGGTGGCTGGTTGGTACCCTTCATGCATACAAAGCAGGCTTGATATGTATCCTTGCATATTTGAAGGTTGTGGTTATGATGAGCTGAAATGACCACTGATTAATACAGTAGCTCTCTAAAATAATGAGGTTTTTCCATGAACAGAACCTCTTTATTTATCAAACTTATAATAAAATGAGGAACCTGCTTGAGGTAAAATAACCTTTTCATTATAACTGAAGATTTGGTCTTCATTCTCTGTGAATTTATTGTGATTGCAGAATAAGGCAAAGGGCTTGTTTTGATAAGATCCTAGACTGTTATAATCAATATTTCCTGTGTTGACTTTATATGCTTTTGTTAATGTGACTTTCTAAATGTTAGGGAAATGAAGAAAAATATCTTCAGAAAATGTTACATTTCTAATAATGCACCTTTCATGTGTATGATGGTTTTTAAATTTGTCAAACTATTAAAATACTGAAGTTATGTGGCCATACCAAGATTATCATCGAACTGTTTTCGTTCACTAATATGTGTGATTTTCTGCAAACAAGCAGTTTCTTCTGTTGAATTTCCTGCTCAGCATCATTATTTTGCCCTTTGCTTTTCATGAGTGTTTAACACTTTCTGTTTCGAAGCCAGTTTCCATGAGCTCTGCCTTGTGTCCTCCAACCTGTGCGTGTGTATATACATGTGTGGGTATGTGGGGAGGTTGGCGGGGGGTGAGAAATGACAGTTAATTCCTGTTAACTCTGACCAAGTAATGTGCACTGGGTATTTGTGAATCAAATTGTGTGCATTGTGAAAAATACAGATTTGTCCACTCTTGTTTTGCTAGTGAACATTAGCATTGATTATGGTGTGGACATATTTCTCAGACTTTCTGGGTCTTCATCTAAATAGCAGCAGCAAATAATGAAGTATTCAGACTTTAGCCATCATCATCTTGTGTTTCCTTGAGTTTAAATTGAAGTAAAAATGGAGTAAAAGACCATCTTATTTATTTTTAAAATCTCCTATCAGCAGAAAGTAATTAACTCAAGATCCACAATTAGCCTCACAGCAGTCCATATTAACCGCCTCCAACTATCCTAGGTCTTTCAGAGGTGGCATAATTTTGAGATTATTTTGCACTTGAAACAGAGAGTCTTATAATAACTAGCTTGAAACACATTTAAGGGTGTGAGGTTTTTCCTATTTCTTTTTGTGTTAATATCTACCTTGTCTAATGATAATTTTCTGGTTTGTAAGTGGAGAAAAGCAAATATTAGAAGAAAATTCTTTCTCCCTAGTATAAAGCTAAGTCTTTCATAAGTCTAAAAGTAGCTGCTTTGCTTTAACTGGAAATTTCATTATTGAATTAGTAACTTGACACAAAAGAATTAACAAAGTGAATCAAATACTCCAGCACAATGAAGTAAATTTAAAGAGGCCCACTCATCACCATTGCTGGCTGGTAAAGTGTAATTGCTGGCGCTGCCTTGTTTACCATTTTGGTTTGATTTTGTTTTAAAGGAAATGTTCGCCTGTATAGCATTCCTGCATAATTCAGATACTGCACAAAGCTCGACGCTGGGAACCAATTTTGTATCTCTCTGAATGTTTTTTATGCAACCTGCTTTTACAGGTTTAAATTACATTTTGTGACACTGTTTTTGTGGTTGAATTAGAAACTTTTTTTTTTCTTTAGTTAAACCTGTGATAAGTAATTGTCACAGTTAGTGCCCTGGTACAATGCTAATTTGAAGTGACATGTCCATACTGGCCCTCTGTAACATGAAGAAGCCTAACAGGTGTGAGGGGTGTGGCTTCCCATGGGCTCTCTTGAACTTCTAACCAGAGAAAAATAGCAGAAAAAGTGAAATGAACCTTGAATAAAGCTGTCAGCAGTAATTATCTCAGCAACACTTTGTGGGGAGATAAAATAAGCACTGATGCTTTTATAACCTGAGCACACTGCATCCAAGATAGATTTTTCACCCATTTAGTATAAACTTCTAAATACCTTTCAAGAAATATTTTCATACAGTCTAATTAAACAATAACAATAATAGCAATTAACATGAAATATAAATTGTTGAAAAACATGCATTTGTTTTTATTTTAACATGGTTTCTTTTTGATATTTATTTAAGTAGTTTTAGTAACAAAACTTTTTTTCCATGCTTCTTTTTTTGGTAAGCCATTATGGTATGGAATCTCAAGTAATGTGTAGAAAATTATGTTCTCTTTTGGGAAAGGATACTTCCACAATTAGAAACATGCTTGAAAGTTTGGTTTGCAGTTTCTTTTAGAGGTATTCAGTGTATTGAACATATCAGCATATGGATCATACATGAAGCAGGTAATACATGTATGTGAATGAGCTGAATTACCTGCACGTCACCATATAAACACCACTGTATTGGAGTACAGCAAGAACCACGGAAGATTGTTTTTCCATCTGTTCTCCAAATACAATCCATTGTCTTTTTCTTTGACAGCTGTCTTTTAAAAGTATACAATTTATTTAGCAAAATAATTCAAATCACTAATGACTATGTTTGCCTGACCTGAGTAGAGTATAGAAAAGTTAAAGTGAGATTTTTGTTTATAAATTTCCTGGCTATAGAAGCTAACTGGGCTGGGACGGGGGGGAGGGAGTGGAAACAGATGAAACGTGGTTTTGCAACATAAGTTGTTCTCTTTATTTTTTTCATGGTCTTAAAATATAGTTATATTTTGGGCAATCTAATGACTTAACTTTTTTTTTCCATAATTCAGCTTTACCATGTTCCTGCATCCCCCAAATTAAAAACTTGACAAGTCAGCCTGGTTGGTTTACGTTTCAGGTGGAGATGATGTCATTTTTAAAAGCTGGGAATCTCCAGGCGCAGTAGCTCACACCTATAATCCCAGCACTTTGAGCAGCTAAGGTAGGAGGATTGCTTGAGCCTAGGATTTCAAGACCAGTGTGGGCAACATAGCAAGACTCTACTAAAAAAAAAAAAAAGCTGGCCAGATGGCAGTTCCTGTAGTCCCAGCTGCTCAGGAGGCTGAAGTGGAAAAATTGTTGGAGCCTGGGAGGTCAAGGCTGTGGAGAGCTGTGATCAAGCCACTGCCCTCCAGCCTGGGTGACAGAGTGAGACCTTGCCTCAAATCAATACTAGAGATGAAGTTAGTTCTGACTCTGTTTTGCTGTCTGTTAGCTCTGTTATCGATTCTGGGTGAAAATATGAGCCTCATTTTTCTTGCCTGTGAAATGGTAATGTGGCAAACTATGCCAGGTTTGTTCTCACTAAGAGGGAATAACAAGGATTAGGCAGAATAGCATAAAATAGAACTAGCATGATCTATACTTTATTCACAAACCTAAAGCCTGGGAAATTATTGGCTTTACATTGGTTGATAGACAGATTTAGATACACATACTCTTGAATCTTCACAACAATCTTGTAACTTATAAGACTTTACAGAGGTGGAAATTAAGGCACTGACAAGGTGAGAGGGTTGTCCAGGGTCGTGCAAGCTGTTAACCAGCAGAGCCAGGATTTCAAACCCTATAAGAATAGCTTCGGAGTTCAAGTTCATAATTGCTCTGCTTTTATACCTCTCCAACGAAGTATAATGACATCTACCTACCAAAGAAATTGCCTTACAGTGACACATTTTTCCAGACACTTCGTTGTCAGTGATACAAATGATTTGAGAGATATGGGTATATATTTTAGGGTAAGATTTCTCCTTCTTCAGTAAGATACTACTTCTTCCCCTCCCCTCCTAGGACAGCAGGTCCCCTGATCCATTGCACTCATTGAAGCAATGTTGCTGCCTCTCTTAGAACTACCATTTCCCTAGTGAACAGAAATGTCATACATGGTTATGGCGATGGGTGCAGCACACCAACATGGCACAAGTATACATATGTAACAAACCTGCACGTTATGCACATGTGCCCTAGAACTTAAAGTATAATAAAAAATAAAAATAAAAAAAAAAAAGGCTGGTGATTTCTGCATTGTCAACTGAGGTACTGGGGTCATCTCACTAGGGAGTGCCGGACAACCGGTGCTGGTCAGCTGCTGCAGCCCGACCAGCGAGAGCTGAAGCAAGGCGAGGCATCGCCTCACCTGGGAAGCGCAAGGGGAAGGGAATCCCTTTTCCTAGCCAGGGGAACTGAGACACAGATGTAGGATGACAGAGTTTTGATCTCTAGGAATTTGGCTTTCCCCTCTTGGGTCCAGTTGCTGACCCACTCATGTAAAACTTTTGCCTATTGATGTGCAAGGTGGGACTGAACTCCACAGGCAGGGCTCGGGCACCTGACCAAATTGAGGACTAGCTAAAATAGGGACAGGGCAAAAGCAGCTTTCCATAAGACATGTTCACCATTGTGCCATGTCTGTTTACCATTACCATGGCAACACCTAGAAGTTACTGCCCCTTTCCATGTCAACAACCAGACAACCCAGAAGTTACCCTCTTTTCCTAGAAATTTCTGCATAATCACCCCTTAATTTGCATGTAATTAAAAGTGGGTATAAATATGACTGCAGAACAGCCTTTGAGCTGCCACTGTGAGCACACTGCCTATGGGGGAGTCCTGCTCCACAAGGAGCAGTACGCTTTGCTGCTGTTGTACACTGCCACTTCAATAAAAGTTGCTAACACCTCCAGCCCACCTTGAATTCTTTTCTGGGCAAAGCCACGAACCCTCCTGTGCTAAGCCCCAGTTTTGGGACTCGCCTGCCCTGCATCACCGTGACATCCACATTGCCTCTGTCCACTCAGTTCCCACCTGGGATTCTGGGTCTCCCCTTAGAAACTAGCTGAATAAATGAGGTTTATTTGTGGAAGATTTGTCCAAGTGTCACTGGATATGATTGACTACTAAAAGATACCAAAAAGAGAAAAAATGTGAAATTGGGGAGGTTATATAGAAGGCTTTCAGAAAGAGATTGAGCTGAGTTTTGAAGAAGTTGTGTCACTTAAATTTTTCTTGTGTTATCTTCACATACCTAAGGAATAGACAGGTGGAAAAGAATGGTGAGGGAAACCCAGGCAAAAGTAATGGAATGAACAGAAGCCTAAGAGTAGGCAGGTGCAAGGCACATTTTTGGATCATTGAGCAAACAAACCTGTATACAAAAGTAGTGGGAGGTAATGGCTGGAAAGGTGGGCAGGGTTATGGCCTTGAACATCAGACTGAAACAGTTTTCAGGGTGAGAGAAAACATGAGAATCATCTAGTCCAATTTTTTTCATCATACAGGTGATAAAATTTAGAGAAGAGAGTTGATCAAGGTCACAGAATGAGTAAGAGGCAGATTTAGAGTTTTAACCCAGGTCCTTTGATCTATATATAGTGTTCTTCCCAAGCATTTACACACATGGAATCATACCACAGGCCGACTTATGGGAGAAAGAAGTCATACAAGAGCACCATGAAGCCTAAAGACGTAAAAGAACAATTCTTGCTTTAATGGTGGTAACAGGAAAAAACAAAAAACAAAAAAAAAACGGTGTCTTACAGGCTAATTAAATGTTGTTGAGCTAAATGTTCTCAGGAGGCTTAACTGGTCTCCCAAAGTCATTGCAGCAGACAGAGATGTTTGTTTGTTTTTGTTCTTGTTCTTTTTGCCTCCAATAGCCTGTTGTTCTTTCTCTCGATTTTGGTTTAGTTCCTGTCGCAGGAATTGAATGGGAAACCTGACGCAAGTTCCACTTTTGGACGTGGCTGTGTAATGTATCCTTTCGAAATTCCCCATCATAAGTAGGTAATGAGTGATGTAAGATATGGGCCCTTAGAAACTCTCACAGCTACAATATATCTAAACAAAAATGCTCTCCACAGGTTGACACTCACAAGAATGTCATGTGGGAAATGATAAGAAACCCTTCTGTCTTAATAATTTAAATTTGTTTACTTAGGAAGAAATTTTTCTTTAATATTGGTCAGCATCATTTGAATATCTTTAGTATGGAAAAGACTGAATAATATATTTTGTTGTGTGTATGTTTTAGAACATGTATTAATACAGTTAAATTTAATTGACGTAAGTTGATATAAAAATGCTTAAATGATACCAATTCTGTCATCTAGGCTTAGATTCTTAAAAACAGAAATAATTGGGCATTGCAACTAAAAACACCTATTTGATAATCCTTCCTTCTGGCAAGGAGACAAAGATGAAGTGGTGTGTGATTTTTATTTTTTTAAAGTTGAAAATCTAGTCCACTATGCTACATATTTTTTCACTTATATTTTTATTGCTGTCAACAAACATATTATTCCCATTTCTCAGACAAGGAAACAGATCTTTTGAGAT
Source organism: Piliocolobus tephrosceles (assembly GCF_002776525.5). Classification (NCBI taxonomy): domain Eukaryota; kingdom Metazoa; phylum Chordata; class Mammalia; order Primates; family Cercopithecidae; genus Piliocolobus; species Piliocolobus tephrosceles. The sequence continues at coordinate 171,697,127 of NC_045434.1, forward strand.
AAGCAGCTTTCCTGAGAAATGACATTAGATATCAAAGCCAGGATCCAAAGCCAGGTTATTTGGATCCAAGTGCCTGACATATAATAACTTAGTATTTATTGAATACGTTGTCAACTCTGAGTAACTATATGGTTAGTATAACATTCAACAAATAGTTCTGAATTATCAAATAATATGAGGAAGAAAAGCAGAGTCAAGAGAAGTCTGCACATATTCCAGATCTCTTTTTCCCCCTCACGATTCTTACTGGTTATAAGCAGTATGTTTAATATGTTCTTTTCCCTCTTCTGCCCTCCACCAGAGGGTGCTCATAAGCAACTAAATGACATAAAGCTGTAGTGATAGGAACTGAGAAAGAAGGGCTATTTTAATTCATAGTGTGGATTATTGGCCTCTGTGGGAAAAAAAAAAAAAAAAAAAGTTGACTTTGAAACAGAGTTCTTGATTCAGCTGAAATACTTTGGTTTAAAGTTGCCTTACAAATAACATCTTGAGCACTTACTTACCTGAGGATAGTACTTTTTTATATAGATGAAGTTGACCATTCTCTCTGAATAGATATGAGGGACTATGCCACTAGACAATGTTAGGCTGGTCTAATTGGGTTGTATTTACTATTGTGTAACTTAATGCTCTTCAGAAATATTTTAATGATGTAAAATACTTCAGACCTCTTCTAGTGTACTCACTAAAATCAGTAAGTAATGAAGTACAAGAATATTGATATCTGTATTTAGTTATGAAAGCATATCCATTTAGAAATTTTGCTAATTCTGTTACAGTGAGCAGCTCTTTATCACCCTATGATGTAATCTGGTTTTAGGTGATGAAATGACCTAGAAGATACAAAAAAAAAAAAAGCTTTTCTGTTGAGCAACCTCTCTTTGATAACCAAAATCTCAAGATAATGTTGGGACAGTATAAGGAAGCATAAAAGTAGGTAATTATAATATAGAAAAATAGCATCAGGTGATTCTCCTTGATTTTGAGAGTCCCACCAGATTAAACGAAAGAAACCAAAAAAGTAAGTAAGGAGCATTTAAATTTATTATATATATTTCCAAAAGCTTTTAAAAGAAAATATGAGATAATTAAATCAAGACAGTTGTTAGTATTTTATAATTAACTGTAACATCTTCAAAAAACACATAGTTGGCTGGATGTGATGGCTCACACGTATAATCCCAGCACTTTGAGAGGCCGAAAGGGGGAGCCCAGGAGTTCAAGACCAGCCTAGTCAACATGATGAGACTCCATCTTTACAAAAAAATAAGGAGACCCTTATCTCTACAAAAAATTTAAGAATTAGCTGGGCATGGTGGCATGCACCTGTAGACTCAGCCACACAGGAGGTTGAAGTGGGAGGATTGCTTGATGCTAGGCAATTGAGGTGGCAGTCGGCCATGATTGTATATCACTGTACTCCAGTCTGGGTAACACGACAAGACTCTGTCTCAAAAAAAAAAAGAAGAAGAAAAAGAAAAACCAAGATTAGGAGTCAAGAAGAGAACATGCTTGTGCTATCATTAAGCAGATGTGAGACTTGAGACAAACACTTTACCTCTCTATACCTCAATTTCTTTCCCTGTTAAGTGAGAGGATTAGACTCTTACCTTGTGAGGAGAAACTGCCTTTCATGTGGAATCTGTTGGGGATGATGGGATTACTGATAGAAGTTTAAGAGAAGGCTACCGATACCCTCTCTCTGGAAATTCTCATTACTAGCTTGTAATGGGGCAAGGGAGATGCTGGGTAGGGGAAGGTATGGCAGCAGCACTTGACTCAGCTAAGGCTTCAAGATTTCCTGGTTGGGATACAAGCAACTGATGAATTCTGAGGACTCTTCCAAATCTAATATCTTGTGTGTAAAATGAAGCCATGTATAGCAGCCATCCTTGTTTCTTCCAACTACGGTTGCTTACATGGTAGCGTTTGTGTTTACGTACGTAGCAAAAAGCCTCAGAACTTGTAACTGTTGGTGTTTATTTCATTAAACTTTACCAACTTGCCAAATCAATTGAGGACTATAACACAGCAAGGCCAAGCAGAGAACACAGTTTTTTGAGCTATTTACACAGGAGTTTTGTTGATAATTGATCTTGACCTGCACATGTCTTTTAATATTCTGTTGGTTCCAGAATATTATTAGTCACTTCCTTTTTAACAGTGTGCCTTTTTATGAGGTGACTAAACTGCTGTTTAACCCTGCTACAAGAATGTGGCAGTGGGCTAGTCCAGACAAGTGCATGTATACTTGGTAACTAGCATTCTTAATAAGCTTGCTTCAACCTGCCACAAGTTAAAGCTCTGTGTGACTTTTCTAGCACATAAGTGACAAAAAAAAATGGCTGGGGGAAGGGCAGAAGAAATCTCAGATTGTGAATAAAAATAAATAAGCTTTTTTGATTTGTCCTTTGATTGGCAGTAAATGAAATTTCAGCCTCATGACTCAGTTTGGTTTAAAACCACCTCAGTAATCTGTTTAGCTGAACAGTAAGCATCTGAAAATTTAAAAGGGGTATTCCAGCAGTCGTCTTCAGGACTCCTTACCATAAAAAGCCTTACTTACATTGGAAATGTGATGTTGTAGAAAACTCCATGGCTTTTGGAGTTAAATTTGGTTTGCCATCTGGTACCTGATTTATCTCGGACAAGTTACTCCACCACTCTAAGGTTGTTTTATGATTTGTACAATCATGATAGTCTTTAATTTACAGAGTTGTCATGTATGGTAGACATATGTTAAGTACTTTCTATGTAGTTTCTGACTAATTGATGGTCTCTAGGAGTAGCTGTTTTAATTAAGCCAAAGAAAGTAATTATTGGTTATCAGATAGACAAGATATCTTAGAGCCTTAATAGTTGTTTGATTGGATACTTTTAAAATGGTTGTGAGATAAACTGCCTGAATTTTAATTTGGGTTCACCAGTCGGTACCTGTTTGACTTTGGGCAACCGTCTTATTCTGTGTGAGGTTTAGTAATCTCATCTCTAAAATGGGAATTATAATCCTTACCTGGCAGAGTTATTATGAGTATTAAGTGGGGTAGTGCATATAAAGCACTTTGTGTAGTAACAATACATATTGAGCTCTTAATAGCAGTTATTATACAACTGTTTTTTAAAATACTGAATGGTGTCATGGGTATATGTATACATATGTCAAAAAGCAATACTTTAGGCTGGGTGAGGTGGCTCCTGTCTAGAATCTGAGCATTTTGGGAAGCCGAGGCGGGCAAATCACTTGAGGTCAGGAGTTCAAGACCAGCCTGGGCAACATGATGAAACCCATCTCTACAAAAATAGAAAAATTAGCCGGACTTGGTGGCATGCATCTGTAGTCCCAGCTACTCAGGAGGCTGAGGCAGGAGAATCACTTGAACCTGGGAGGTGAAGGTTGTAGTGAGCCGAGATCATACCACTGCACTCCAGCATGGGTGGCAGAGTGAGACTGTCTCAAAAAAAAAAAAAAAAAAAAGTAATACTTTATATGAGGATATAAATGCATGTATTAATAACACTGAATACTGCCTTACTGAAGTATAATTGACCTGTAATAAGCCATACATTTTTTAAGTGTATAATTGGATACATCTTGACATACAAATACATAGATTAAGAAGACCATCAGTGCAGTGTATTCAATGCTAATATCCAGTAGCATTCCCAAATCTGGATGAAATTACATCAGTGCCATGTTAGGATGATGATAAGCTTGAGATACGGTTTTTAAAAAATGTTTCATAATAATTGTTCTTCTTAAAACACAAGAGAATTGTATTTTACAAACTGAGTGAATAAAAGATACAAACAGTAAAGCTCTAGTTTGAATCTTGTTCAGTTGTGTTGGTGGGTGTGTCACATGCAGAGCAAGGAGTCTGCAGGTGACATAACCAAATCTCCTTAGTGATGTATGAAGATCATAGCCCATTAGGGCTAGAAGGGATCTGAGAGGCCATGTAGTTGGTCGTATCTATGTTTTACAAAAGGAGATGTTAAGACTCTTGGTTACTGACCCAAGGTCCCATAACAGGTTTTATAGCTTCCAGTACTCTTAAAATGTCTTAGTCTTTGTCATTTATAATTAGAAAAAAAGAGACTACAAGCATGTATTTGGGAGAGGGTTAAAATTTGGCTATAAAATAAAAAATAATTTGAAGAATTAATTCATATATATATGAGTATCTATGTATATATATGAATATATGTATATATGAGTATATATGAATATGTATACATATGAATATCTATGTGTATATATGAATATGTATGTATATATAATTGAGACTGAGTCTCACCCACGCTGGAGTGCAGTGGCTCAATCTCGGCTCACTGCAACCTCTGCCTCCCAGGTTCAAACAGTTCTCCTGCCTCAGCCTCCTGAGTACCTGGGAGTACATGCTCCCGCCACCATGCCCGGCTAATTTTTGTATTTTTATAGAGATGGGGTTTCACCACGTTGGTCAGGCTGGTCTCCAACTCCTGACCTCAAGTGATCCACCTGCCTTGGCCTCCCTAAGTGCTGGAATTACAGGTGTGAGCCACCGTGCCCAGCCTACTAATTCATATTTTTAAAGAAAGAAGTATTTTAAAGAAAGAATGGCCTTAAATGCTCTGAGGACCAAGCTTAAAATGATAATACTGTGTTTTACTAACAACTTGTTAGACATAGCCAGTGATCAGTCATGCTGGTTTACAGGAGTTTTCCTTTGCATATTGTCCTAGTATTTTATTTTCATATGAAGAATAACATAAAGAATAATACAAGGAAAATATTTTATGCTTTGTTTATTATGTAAAGAAGAAACATCAAAAAGATTCTAAGATTTCACGAAAGAGCTTTTTTGTCTTCTCAGTTGTTTCAAATAATAGTCATCATTATTCATGAAAATTAGTTGCACATGTACACATTACATAGTTCAGCAGTTCTCAGCTTTTTGGTCTCAGGATCCTTTTTCACTTGTAAAGAAATCATCAAAGACCCCAGAGAGCTTTTGTTTATATGAATTATATTCATTGACATTTACCATTCTAAAAATTAATATTGAAGAAAATAATGTTTAAGATAACAAGTGAATTACATGTTAATATAAATAGAATTTTACACAAAGTGATTATATTTTCTAAGAATTCAGTAAGTAAAGTGTCATTGTTTTTATACTTTTACAAATCTCTTCAATGTCTGTCTTAATAAAAGACAACTGGATTTTTGTGTCTTCCTTCTTCTGCATTTAACCTGTTGTAATGAATTTTTTTTGGTTGAAGATATGAAGAAAATCTGACCTCATACAGATCTGTAGTTGGAAAAGGGAGGAGTATTTTAATAGTCTTTTCAAATAATTATTCTTTGATACTAAACTAGAACTCGAGAAGTGGTAGTTTCCTAAAGGTTAGTTTTATTTCTTTTATTGTAATTTGTGTGTGTGTGTGTGTATGTGTGGCACGGAGCTTTCTCAGGTAGAGCTAAACGTTACTTTCAGTGTAGAATCTGAAACCCTATCAGTATACTTTTTGTATTAATACTTTGTCATAGTGAGTTACATTGGTATGCCTCACACTTTGAATTAAACCTTTATCCATAGATAATTTTATAACATTATGCAATCACTGTTCATTTGGAGAATATTGGTCTTGTGAGTTATGCAGATTTTCCAAATGTTGACACATTATATGATATAAAAAATCACATCTATTAATATAACTACTGAGCTCATCACAAAGGCTTTAAGTATTGAAAAGCTGTCAAGCTCATGATGGCTGATAGTTTTTAAAACTCTGAATTTTTATGTGGAAACTCAAATTTTGTCATTCGCAATTAATACTGTCAAACAGTGGTAGTCTCACTTCATTCATTTTGGAGAAAATGTTCAATTAGGGATACTCAGTCACAGGTTGAGTACCCATAATCTGGAAATCTGTAACTTTTTAAGCAGCAACGTCATGTTGAAAGGAAATGCTCATTGGAGCATTTCAGATTTGGATTTTTAGATTCGAAGTGCTCAACTGTTAGGTATGTATGATGCAAATATTCCAAAATCCAAAACAGTTCTAAGTCTGAAACACCTCTGGTCCCAAGCATTTTGAATAAGGGATGCTTACCCAAATACCAAATCCAAATAACCAGTTTGTCTGCCCATCATTTGTTTAAGTAGTAATGGTGTTTCATGAAAAAAAAGTGGCTGATTCAGCATATAACTCAAACACAAGTGCTTTTTCTTCAAGCCATCCATTGTGCTTTGGTATGCTGTACAAGTGCTTTATACATACTTCCCATTTGTCACATAGGATATTAAAAGACATGTATTAAGAGTCAAAATTTAATTAAAAGTAGCAATTTTTACTGATCTAACAGGGACATTCTTAAATGAAACTTCCATTTTTACAGAGAGTACATGGAACTGGAGATTTTTAACAGTTTGGTGCTACTACCTTAATTTGTGCTGAAGTATCAGCAGATCTGCCCACCGTTGCTTTTTTTAATATCAGTATAAAAACACTGCGGCCAGCCATGGTGGCTCACACCTGTAATCCCAGCACTTTGGGAGGCTGAGACGGGCAGTTCACCTGAGGTCAGGAGTTCAAGACCAGCCTGGCCAACGTGTTAAAACCCCGTCTCCACAAAGATACAAAAATTAGCCAGGTATGGTGGCACGCACCTGTAATCCCAGCTGCTTTGGAGGCTGAAGCAGGAGAATCACTTGAACCTGGGAGGTAGAGGTTGCAGTGAGCCAAGATCATACCACCGCACTCCAGCCTAGGTGACAGAGCGAGATTCCCTCTCAAGAAAATAAATAAATAAAACACAGTGAAAAAGTCTAATGCCATTTAAGTATTATTATGAAATAATTTTGACCTAATGGAACTCCTGAAAGAATCTCAAGAACCCTGTGCCTATAGTACGTACTTTGAGAATCACATAGTTAGTATGTTCCTCTTTTTTTGAGACGGAGTTTCGCTCTTGTTGCCCAGGTTGGATGCAGTGACCCAATCTCAGCTCACTGCAACCTCCGCCTCCTGGGTTCAAGCAATTCTCCTGCCTCAGCCTCCCAAGTAGCTGGAATTACAGGCATGAACCACCACACCCACTAATTTTTTTATTTAGTAGAAATGGAGTTTCACCGTGTTCGTCAGCCTGGTCTCGAATTCTTGACTTCAGGTAATCCGCTGGCCTCAGCCTTCCAAAGTGCCGGGATTACAGGCGTGAGCCACCGGGCCCAGCACGTGAGCCATTGTGCCCAGCACAGTATGTTCTTAACACTAAATACTGTCTGTAAGAAGAAAAGAAAAAACTTCAAGTGGACTTTGAGTATTCACTCACTGATGGAATATCTACTATGTAGCAAGTGTATTCTCATTTAAGCCATCCTCACAGAAAGCCTGTTAGGAAAGGTCATGTTAATTTTATAGAACAAAAAATTTAGCCTTTTTTTTTTTCAAAGAAAAAGACAGGTTCTTGCTCTGTCACCTAGGCTAGAATGCAGTGGCATGATCTCAGCTCCCTGCAGCCTTGATCTCCTAGGCTCAGGCAATCCTCCCATCTCAGCCTCCCTAGTAGCTGGACTATGGGTGTGTGCCACCATGCCCAGCTAATTGTTTTTTCTGTTTTTGGAGACAGGATCTCACTCTGTGACCCAGGCTGGAGTACAGTGGCGTGATCATGGCTCACTGCAGCCTTGACCACCTGGGCTCAAGTGATCCTCCTGCCTCAGCAACCCAAGTAGCAGGGACTACAGGTGTGCACCCCCGTACCCAGCTAATCTTTTGTTTATGTTTTTAGAGACAAGATCTCACTATGTTGCCCAAGCTGGTCTTGAACTCCTGAGCTCAAGCTATCCTCCTGACTTGGCCTTGCAAAGTGCTGGAATTACAGGCATGAGCCACCACGCCCAGCCAGGAAACTTAGTTTTGAGATGTAAAATATTGATTTGAGTGAATAGTAGAAGTGAATTTGAACTCAGGACACTCTGAGTTTAAAAGTCCATTCTACACTTAGCTGTCTCCTGTTATTAAATAGAAAAAGTTCCTTTAGCAGTCAACAAGAATTTGTTAAGTGCCTGCCTGTCCATGGGTTACTTTTTAACAGAGCAAATTTATTTAATTTTGGTCATTTTTCTTCATATCTTGTCAAAAAATGATTTACCATCCTTATATTTCAATCATTAAGAGCTGACAAGAACAATTAAATTCTTGCCTACTACAGCTACTTTTTCCTTAAGATGTGGTCTTAAAAATATAAATACTGTAAAATAATTATGGTTTTTGTGAAAAAAAAGGTTTTCTTTGGATAATTTAAATGCATTAACTTTTTGTGTTGATGTAGTATAATTGTCAAATTATTTAATTGGACACATATACTTAAAATAATGTTAATATTATATAATGTTAATTTACAAATACTGCTTTTGTATCTACCCTCACATTTCATGATATTTATTCAAATTCTATAGGTATTTTTTATATAAAAGCATCATCATCACCACTAGGGTCACTTTTTTTTTCTTTTTGGTTGACATTGTAAAGACTAAATAATTGAATTAAGACTAAATAACTATTCTTGTGTTAATTAAGGAACAGGCTAACTTAGAAAGACCCCAAAATACAAGATGACAGTGGGCTTCTCTCATGGAATAGTGTAGGTGAGGAAGGTGTTTCTGCTAAAGTCATGTTTTCTAGAGTCCGTCCTTCTCACTGGACATTTTATTTCAAGCCACAGGTATTCTTCACAGACTAGTAAAAAGTAATGTTTGTTGAGCCACTACTGTGTGCTAGGCATTTTCTCATTGCTTTACCCGGAAACTCAACCTTATTATCCCTACACTGTGGAGAAAGTAATAATCAAATACTACCCCTATCTAGGTGTCATTAAGGACAGTTGTAATTTTTTCATTTGCTTATTTTTTTGTTTTGGTTTGGTTTCATTTGTCCTATATATGTATATTCATCATCTTCCCAAGACATTTTTCAAAGAATCTTTTAAAGGCAGGTTTACAAGGACTTTTAATACTTGCAATTGTGAGATTATACCTCTAGGATAAGACAATGTCTTATCATTGTCTTTTTTTTTTTTTTTTTTTTTTTGAGACGGAGTCTCGCTCTGTCGCCCCAGCTGGAGTGCAGTGGCCGGATCTCAGCTCACTGCAAGCTCCGCCTCCCGGGTTTACGCCATTCTCCTGCTTCAGCCTCCCAGTAGCTGGGACTACAGGCGCCCTCCACCTCGCCCGGCTAGTTTTTTTGTATTTTTTAGTAGAGACGGGGTTTCACCGTGTTAGCCAGGATGGTCTCGATCTCCTGACCTCGTGATCCGCCCGCCTCGGCCTCCCAAAGTGCTGGGATTACAGGCTTGAGCCACCGCGCCCGGCCATCATTGTCTTCTTTATTAACCAGTTTTGACAAGTAAACTCTCTGAGAACCTGAAGCATCATTGATTCAGGTTATTTAAGGCTAATCTGTTTAAACAGTGTATTGAAAATGAAGTATTGAAAATGAAGCACCTGTAATAGGAGAACTTTTGTAACTACTCAAATATAAGGCAGCTTCCTTTAGGGTAAAACCTAAACTTAGGTTTTTATATATTTTTGGTATATGTATCTTAGGGAAATGTTAAATTCTGTATCTCACCTACAATTTTATATTTCTATCCTTACTGCCCTCAGAGTTAGGAAACTGAGGTATTATTCTGCTAATCAGAAAAGTAGCAGACGCACATTGAGGCAGTGAGGGATTGGGGGCAAGTATGTATACTTTGCCTTATTTGGGGCTCATTACAGTTTCCTGGAGCCTCAGTCTATCATCTAATGAAAATTAGCCTTGGCTACCATAACATCTTATGTGTGGAAGAATTTCAAATTTTCAAAGCCTTCCTGGTAATGCAATACCCAGGATACTAGAGTTAACGTTCTAATCTAGCTTCAGCAATAATAGAAAATACCTGAAAGGTAAAATCCTTTTGTGAAACATGGCCGTGTTTTGTTTACAAATGATGGATTCTACTTTTTGCAGATGTGTCTTGCTGAATCAGGGCTCTCTTATCCCTGCCATCGACTTACAGTGGGAAGAAGATCTTCACCTGCACAGACCCGGGAACAGTCAGAAGAAGTAAGCCTGTTTGCCAGCTTTTCATTGAACAGAAGGCCCATCCTCCACCTACCTGCCCATTTCCCTTTCTTTTTTATCTATCAGAGCAATGAATAGATAAAGTTAATATAGCATTAATTATATCTTGGTAAATTCTTGAAGGCAGAAACTGTCCATGCAAGGTTATTACTAAAGTGCTCCTTCTTTCTCTGTTAGTTTTATGTTTCAACAGACAGAATTCAGGTGGATTGGTTGAAATGAATTTTACTTAGAACTGTCAGGCTAACAAAGAACTTTCTAGTCTGGGCACAGTCACTCACGCCTGTAATCCCAGCACTTTGGATGGCTGAGGCAGGCAGAGCACATGAGGCCAGGAGTTCGAGACCAGCCTGGCCAACACAGTGAAACCCCTTCTCTACTAAAAATACAAAAATTAGCCAGGTGTGGTGGCGGACACCTGTAATCCCAGCTACTTGGGAGGCTGAGGCATGAGAATTGCTTGAACCCAGGAGGCAAAGGTTGCAGTGAGCCGAGATCGTGCCACTGCACTCCAGCCTGGGCAACAGCATGAGAATGCATCTCAAAAAAGAAAAAAGAAACTTTTTTTGCTGTTGACTGTGTAGTTGAGTAGATTCATGAGGATTGACCCTGGAAGTCCTTTAACTCATTGGGTTGGAGCACTTACTATGAGACAGACACTGCTTGATATTTTTAGAGAACAAAAATGAGTAACACTGTACCTGTACCAAAGTGCTCAGAGTCAAGGGTGATAGATAATAAAATAACAGTAGCCGGGTGCAGTGACTCATGCCTGTAATCCCAGCACTTTGAGATGCCAAGGTGAGTGGATCACCTGAGGTCAGGAGTTCAAGACCAGCCTGACCAACATGGAGAAATTCCATCTCTACTAAAAATACAAAATCAGCCAGGCGTGGTGGTACATGCCTGTAATCCCAGCTACGCAGGAAGCTGAGGCAGAAGAATCGTTTGAACGCAGGAGGTGGAGGTTGTAGTGAGCTGAGATTGTGCCATTGCATTCCAGCCTGAGCAATGAGTGAAACTCCATCTCAAAAAATAATAATAAAAAGATAATAATAATAGTGATGGCATAATATAAAAAATGCAGTGATAGTGTTGCACACAAGTGTCCTAAAGAAACAAAGAGAAGGGGCAGATGAGATTGAACATGTTTGTGTGTGTGTTGTGCCTATTTGGGTCTATGTGAGCCTAAAGAATATATATATATATTCTTTTTCTTTTTTTTTTTTTTTTTGAGACCAGAGTTTCACTCTTGTTGCCCAGGTTGGAGTGCAATGGCGCGATCTCAGCTCACTGCAACCTCCACCTCCCAGGTTCAAGCGATTCTCCTGCCTCAGCCTACCAAGTAGCTGGGACTACAGGTGCCTGCCACCACACTCGGCTAATTTTTGTATTTTTAATAGAGACAGGGTTTCACTATATTGGCCAGGCTAGTCTTGAACTCCTAACCTCATGATCCCACCCCCCTCGGCCTTCCAAAGTGCTGGGATTACAGGCATGAGTCACCGCGCCCAGCCTGAGCCTAAAGAATATTATGAGGAAATACCTAAATTCTGTTCCATGGCTACAAACAGCACTTTCATGCTCAACTCTGACCCATGGTTATAAGGAAATGGGAAAGAGGGCATGGATGTTTTAACTTACTCATTTAAGAAATATTTATTGAGCTCTTACTATGTGCTAGGAAAAGTCATCACCAAGACTTTAAAAGCGTATACAATGGAGGCCATAACTAAATAGCACAGATGAGCTTTATTTAAACTATATATATATATTTATTTTTTTTTTTTTTTTTTTTTTGGAGACAGGGTCTCACTCTATCACCCAGGCTGGAGTGCAGTGGCACAATCTCGGCTCACTACAACCTCTGCCTCCTGGGTTCGAGTGATTCTCGTGCCTCAGCCTCCCGAGTAGCTGGGATTACAGACATGTGCCACCACACCCGGCTCTTTTTTTGTATTTTTAATAGAGACAGAGTTTCACCATGTTGGCGAGGCTGGTCTTGAACTCCTGACCTCAAATGATCCACCCTTCTTAGCCCTCCAAAGTGCTGGGATTACAAGTTTGAGCCACCATGCCTGGCCTTAAACTAGAATTTTTTAAATTAGAGCGCAATTCAAGTATTTAAAAGCTTAGGCTAGTACAATAAAAAAATTTTTCCATTTACATTCTATACAAAATGTGGTTGCTTATTTTTATTTAAACTGCCTATATATTTTGGACACCCATTATGGAAGCGCCCACAGGACTTCTTCAGCAATCCTTTGAATATGTACTTAAACATGTGAAAGAGAAATGGAGCTACATAATTGATGTTGTAGTCTATAATCATCCTGTGAAAATTATACTTTGCCACTCTGGTTTTTAACATTTTTTAGAAAACCACAGAGAAGGAAACTTTTTCCCCTGCTAATAATATAACTGTGCTATATTATACCATACTGTACTTGGTCTGCAAAAATGTTTATTACTTTTCAAGAAACCAAACTTTTTTTTTTTTTTTTTAAAGCACTTTATCTCACTAGCCCTTGTGAAAGAAAGATAATACTGAGTTTCACTGCTTGGCCGAAATTGCTGGACATAATTTAATGAGATATTTCTTTAAAGTGCTTGAGTCTGTTTTTAATGGCTAGAGCAGGTCATACTTCCAGTCTTTAATGGATAAATCCACTAACATTAAAAGGTGGCTAACTAGCCCCAACCAAAATTTTTAATTATTTTGTGTCCTGAGAGGTGACAGGTAACTTTCTCTTCATTTATTTCCTTCTCTCACCCTCACCATTATATGTGTTATTTGGGTGGTCCCATCAGCAGAGAGAAGCCAGTTCCATATAATGAAGAGCAGTGTTTGTAAGGCTAGCACACTATTTAGGTTATTTTGAGAAAATGGTAGTGTGGGATTGGGAGGCTTTGCCAAACTAAAACAGTCACAACCTCGGTAATATCTGATTATTACTGAGTAATAATATCTTATTATTAGGAGTTCTGCCCTCCTATAATAACCAGTTTCATTTTTGAGCAGCTTTTTCTGTTGTCTTCCTTATATTAAGTTGAAATACATGTAATTGTACCTTCTACACAGTGATTCTGCTGCTTTCTTCCGATTCTACTCTTCTCCTACATGACTTTGTGTGTTTTAAGACAATCATCTTTTTTTTTTTTTTTTTTTTTTTTTTGAGACAGTCTTGCTCTGTTGCCCAGGCTAAAGTGCAGTGGCACAATCTTAGCTCACTGCATCCTCCTCCCCACGGGTTCAAGCAATTATCGTGCTTCAGCCTTCCAAGTAGCTGGGACTACAGACATGTGCCACCATGCCTGGCTAATTTTTGCATTTTGAGTAGAGACGGGGTTTTGCCATGTTGGCCAAACTGGTTTTGAGCTCCTTACCTCAAGTGATTTGCCCTCCTTGGCCTCTCAAAGTGCTGGGTTTATAGGTGTGAATCACCGCACCTAGCCAACAATAATCATTTTGCTATTGACTTTCTTAAACTTTGAGTTAGGAAGGAAATATTTGAGACCAGCAGTTACATTCAAGTTTTAGATTTTATGGATTGTAGTTGTATGTCCTTTAGCTGGGATAATTTTGATTCTTACATCATATCTCTGGCCCTACAGACACAGTTTCTTTATGATCATTTAATTTTGTTTTTCTCATCCTCCCCTTGTTCCTGAACCCCCGTTTAATGATTTTCCCATATTTCTGGATACCTAGCTAGGTAACAATTTATCCTCAGTTGCTTGGGTGACACAGTGTGGGAGCCTTTTTGACCCTGCCTCCTTGGGAATTGTTCAGTTCTCAGTTGACAGTGAAGAAGGAGAGGCAGTCCAAAAACCTAACAACAAAGAAAGTTTTAATGTAATGTTAAAAGCATTAGTTTATAACTATGGTTAAAGAAACATTTATTGAATGCTCACTATGTACTAGTCAGATGAATATAAATTGATAATTTTGTGTTATATGATTAATGAGAAAATTGAGGCAAGCATGAGATGCTAGAGAAGTATAGATAATGAAGGGGGGTTGTAACTTTCAAGAATGTTTGCAGGCAAGAACCTTGTTTGCCTTTCTCCCCTCTGTAGCTCTAACACCTAGCATAGTGCCTGGCGTGTAACAGACACAGAGTAGTTATTTGTAAATGAATTTTTTTTTAAATAAAGAAAATAAAAGAAAAAAAGACTAGAGGAGGTGACATCCAAATTGGATTATAAAGAATGAGTCACAGCCAAATAAAGAATCAAAGGAATCATATTCCATTCATTCCATTCAGAGAAAAAAAGCATGATTTGACGTAGCAAATGAGAAGATATAAGTGTAGGTAGGGTTGCTGTTAGTGCAGAAGAAAGTGGGGGGGAAGGAAGATAAGAGATGAGGTGAAAGTGAGTAAGTGTTATATGACACATTGAGAACTTGAACTGTAGAAAGCAGTAAAAGACTTTTTGTTTTTTCCTGAGATGGAGTCTCACTCTGTTGCCCAGGCTGGAGTGCAGTGGTGCAATCTCAGCTCACTGCAACCTCTACCTCTCGAGTGCAGGCTATTCTCATGCCTCAGCCTCCCGAGTAACTGGGATTATCACCATGACTGGTGAAATTTTTGTATTTTTAGTAGACGGGGTTTCCCCATGTTGGCCAGGCTGGTAACTCCTGACCTCAAGTGATCCACCTGCCACAGCCTTCCAAAGTGCTGGGATTGCAGACATGAGCCACTGCACCTGGCCAGCAGTAAAAGACTTTTAAGTGGGGAGTGATATCTCCCCACAAATACACATTTCAATGAAGAGTACTCTGCTGTGCACAGGCTAGATTTAAGGGAAACAAGAGAGAAGACAGAGAAATCAGGTATGAGTCTGTTGTACTAGTATAAGCAAGAGATAATGTAATCCTCAATGTAATACAGCACATTAACAGAATGAAGGAAAAAAACATGTCATCATCTGCATTTGACAACATTCAGCACCCTTTCATGGTAAAACTAAGAATAGAGGAAAACTACTTCAACGTAATAAAACACATATGTGAAAAACTCACAGCAGACATCATAGTCAAGATTGAAAGACTGAAAAACTTTTCCTCTAAAATCAGGAACAAGATAAGAATGACCCCTTTCTCTTTTTTTTGAGACAGAGTCTCGCTCTGTTGCCCAGGCTGGAGTGCAGTGGCGCAATCTCAGCTCACTGCAACCTCCGCTTCTGGGTTCGAATGATTCTCCTGCCTCAGCCTCCCAAGTAGCTGGGACTACAGGAGTACACCATCACACCCAGCTAATTTTTGTAATTTCAGTACAGACGGGGTTTCACCATATTGGTCAGGCTGGTCTCGAACTCCTGACCTCAGGTGATCCACCCGCCTCGGCCTCCCAAAGTGCTGGGATTACAGGCATGAGCCACCGCACCCTGCCAAGAATGACCCCTTTCACCACTTCTATTTGACATAGTATTGGAAGTTCTGGCCAGGGAAATTAGGCGAGGAAAATAAAAAGAAATTAAAGGAAGAATTAAAATAATCTCTGTTCACAGATGATATGATTTTATATGTAGACAACTCCAAAGATTACATTTTTTAAAAAACTATTGGAACTAAAAAATGAATTCAGCAAAATACCAGGATACAAAGTCAACACACAAAAATCACTTGCCTTGCTATAAACCAACAGTCAACAAATTGAACAGAAAATTGGAAAAACAATTCCAATGACAACAGCATCAAACAGAATAATACTTAGGAATTAACGAATAAAAGAAGTGGAAGACTTGTACTATGAAAGCTACCAAACATTGCTGAAAAATTAAAGAAGATATAAATAAATGGAAACACATTTCATGTATATGGGTTGGAAGGCTTAATATTGTTCAAATGTCCATAGTGCCCAAAGCAGTCTACAGATATCCCTATCAAAATTCCAATGACGGTTTTTTGCAGAAATAGAAAAACTTATCCCAAAATTCATATGGAATTTCAAGGGACCTTGAGTAGCCAAAAACAATCCTGAAAAAGAACAAAGCTGGAGGACTCGCTCTTCCTGATTTCAGTGTTGTAAAAAGATATAGTAATCTAAAACAGTGCAGTGCTAGTATAAAGACTAACATATAGACCAATGGAATGTAATAGAGAGCCTCAGCATACCAGCATGTTATGATAAAATGGTTTTTGACAAGGGCACTAATCCCATTCAGTGGAGAAAGGGTAGTTTTTTCAACAAATGGTACTGGGAAAACTAGATATCCACATGCAAAAGAATGAAGTTGAACCCTTACCTAATATCATATGCAAAAATAAACTCAAAATATATGAAAGACTTAAGTGTAAGATCTAAAGCAATACAACTGGTAAAAGAAAACATAGGGCAAAAGTTTTGTGACATTGGATTTGGCAATAATGTCTTGGGTATCACACTAATGGCACAGGTAACAAAAGAAAAAATAGAGGAATTGGATTTTGTGAAAATTAAAAAGTTTTGTGCATCAAAACATACTAGCAATGGAGTTAAAAAGGCAACCCATAGAATAGGAGAAAGTATTTGCAAATCATACATCTGATATGGGATCAAAGTCTATAAAATATAGAGAATCCTAAAACTAAGTAATATAACAACCCAGTTAAAAAATGGGCAAAGACCCAGAGCTGCAAGACTGCTACTGCTGTAGTTGTTCTGGCCTGGGAACCCAGCCCAGCAGCCTTGACAGTCTCTGGGTGTGTGACCTACCACTCCTCTTCCTCCCCTCTACCTGGAGTCACCTGAGCTGCTCCTGCTTGGGTCTAGAATCCCTCCTCAGCAGAGTTCATATTTTTCAGGTGTCCCAGAGCCACCCCAGCTGCTGCCTCCATGGGTTCTTTGGCCCGGTGACACAGCACAGCTACTGCATGTGTGCCTGAAAACAGCTCTGTGACCACTCATCACAGGCTTCGCACCCACCACTACATGTACCTGAGGCTTACCCCAGCAGCTAGGCTACTGCATGCTGCCAGCCCTGGCTGCCACAGTTTTATGTGTATAAGTAGCTGATCCTGCCCTTGGCTCCTGCCCCTGCCACTGTGCTTGCAATCACAGATGGCCCTGCAGCTGCCCACATATACACAGATAGTCTAATTCCTGTCACCAAACCCTAGCTGGCCCCTGCAATTTAGCATAAGCAAGCTTCCAGCCCTGACCATCCCACGTATGCTCTTACAGTCTTCCCCACCTCCTGTTTCTGTCTCCAGCACTGACCCCAGTGCATGAGCCTACATCTGGATCTGCTGCCAGAGGCATGTCTGCAGCCAGCCTCTACACCAGAGGATGTGCATTTTACTGTCTCTGGCCTTCATTATTGCTAGCCATGGCCCTTTGTTGCTGGACACAGAGGCACAGCAGAGGACTCCAGTAGCCCTTGCAGCCTCTGCAGACCTCCCACAACTTTTGCCATCAAGGATCACACAGGTGCCAATGTCACAGACTCTTAACTGTCTGAGCTGACAAGACTCAGTGTCCCCCCTAGACCTCAAGTCACCGCACACACCACACTTGGTATCTTGTGCCCTTAGACCCAGTGCCATGCCCAGAGTGCCTCTCTCCTTCCCTACCCTCTCTCCACACCCACAGGTGAAGGTCTGTCCTTACTGATGGCAGCCCATTAAGTCTGGAAGAGCATTCATCAAATGCACACATACCTTTGCAAGAATACAAGGATCATAAGGAATTTGGGAAAGATGATACCACCAAAGGAACACAATAAACTCTAGTAACTGACCCCAAAGAATTAGAGATACATGAATTGCCTGAAAAATAGTTTAAAATAAGTTCACATTCAGCCTGGGCAAGTAGTGAGACCCTGTCTATACAAAATATATAAAAATTAGCTGGATGTAGTGGCACGTACTGAAACTTCCGCCTCCCACGTTCAAGCGATTCTCCTGCGTCAGCCCCCCAAGTAACGGATTACAGGCGTCTGCCACCGCACCAGGCTAATTTTTGTGTTTTTAGTAGAGATAGGGCACCACGTTGGCCAGGCTGGTCTCGAACTCCTGACCTTAAGTGATGTGCCTGCCTCGGCTCTGAAAATGCTGGAATTACAGGCATGAGCCACCACTCCTGGCTATACTAGTTTTTAACATAGTGCCTTGACATAATAGGTAGTTGGTGAATGTTGCTGAAAGGAACATCTATTTCAATTATAAGCTTGCTTTAATGCCAGTTATGAGTTCTAAATTTTTGCCTTAAACAGTTTAGTTATCATCTCCTCCAGGAAGTTTTTCCTGATTCCTGCCGCCTATGATTTAGGTCCTCTCTTCTTAATTTACATGTCATACCACTAATCACTCTGTTTATAATATATGATGCTCCTTGAGAGAGGATATACTGTATCTTTCACACAGGGCCAAACCATGTAGCACTTAACAGTGATTTGTAAATGTTTGTTAAATGTTAAAGGTAATAAATGAATGCAATAAACAGCCCAAAATATAATCACTAATTTTTTAGCTGTTTTTAAAATTATGAATAAGTACCTTTTCTGGATTTAAAGAATTTTAGGGAAGCCGTGACAGATACCAAGAGATTATCTATTCTCATCAGCAAACATTAATGAAAAAAAGTTTGTTTATCTTATTTTTAGAAAAAGCTCTTTATAACCTGTTAGATGGGTGATAAGAAAATATGAAGAGACTGGGAGTTCCTTATACATAATTAAATAGTTCATTCTTGCAGATATTTCAATAATTCATATTTGAAATATACTTTTTTCAACAAAATTGGCTTTTTAGATACCTCCCTTTGAAGATGTTGTAGTTACAGGATTTTGTTTTCTGGGATTTTAAGAGGTTTGGGTATTCTATACTTTGTGAAGGGAAAATGAATAATGGAGACACATGGAGAATATTAAAATCACTATCTTAGTATGAAGTAAGGTCCTGTTGTTATAGAAGGAGCTAATTTAGTGAGTGGGATTTGGAGAAAGAGGATAGATGTGGGACAGTAAAGTAAAAGGGGTAAGTATAGAAAGATGTATATGTAGAATAGTCCCTTTTTTCTCCCCTGTGTCTCCCACCCCTTGTTCTTAACCTGATGCCTCAAAGGAAGGGGTGAGTACTAGGCAAGATTAAGAAAAGACTGAGATGATAGCTTACTGGATAGAGGATATAAGAAGATTTGTCATACTGGTCCTTTGTTTCTTTTCAGTTGCCTGTGAACCTGACTAGGCACTGTAAAAGAACATGTGGTATATCTTGTCAATCTTGAGCCTTTACCTGTTTAAGCCTCAAATTTAAAGGGAACTTCATGCTCCAGATATTTGACTGCCTATTTGAGAGGGAACTCAAGCACTGTTGTCCTAGTAAATGTGTTGTTTTGTGGAGGAGGCTCCTTCACTGCTCTAAAATGAGACGGCATTGTGGATTTTTAAGATGTTGACCAGCTTAAACCAGGAGGAGATCTTAGATCTATGAACAAACTATTAAGGGAGGAGAACCAGTGTTTCTGTGAGAAATAGAGTAAAGATAGCAGGTAAATGCTTAAGGGAAGGACCATTTATTTATTCATCCAACAAATGTATCTTCATTATCTTGTCTATTCAAAGCATTAGAAAGATTGTCTTAAAGTTGAGAGGGAAAATATTATAATTATGATTCTCTGCATTAATACTTGGGTATGCTGAGGAGGAAATGCTGACATTTGACACTAAGTCAAATGAGAAATATCTTGACTTCCTCATTCGGAACTCTTAGAATCACTAGATTAGCAGTTTTTAAAAGTGTTTCATAGGGTCTGAGATCCTTTGGCAATACCCCAGATGTCAACAGATACAAGGAAGAAAAGGCCAACTCCAAGAGCATTAAGCTCTCCACTGACCTCTCCCTGTATCAACAAGAGTAGTCCTACTTTTATGTATTGTAATAGCCTGTTTGGGCCTAGGGGAAGGAGGTAACCCTGTGAAAATAAGTTAGAAAACTGCCGATAACAGACTTTTAAGATCCTTCTAGCTTTAAAATCTGTGATTCAACAACTGTCTGACCTCTGACATTCCCTCTAGCTAAATTTTTATGAGTCCTTTTTTTTTTTTTTTTTTTTGAGGCAGGGTCTCATTCTGTCACTCAGGCTAGAGTGCAGTGATGCAAACAAGGCTCACTGCAGCCTTGACCTCACGGACTCAAGTGATCCTCCTGCCTCAGCCTCCCAAGTAACTAGGACCACAGGTGCACACCATCATGCCCGACTTTTCTCCTTTTTTTTTTTTGTAGAGATGAGGTCTGGCAATGTTGCCCAGGCTGATTATGAGTCTTAGATTTTGTTTCTCTTAATGCTCTTCTGGCAAAATATTTATGTTATGTTAGGTTATTCTGCATAGACTGAAGTATCAATTACTTTCCCCATTTTATAACTTAAGTACATAGTGCCACATTTTAAAAGATAGAAATTTTATTTACTAAGTAGTATTTATAGACTTCATTTATTGAACATAGGACAGACAAGCATGTAGCCAGATATCTTGCTTGGACCCTCTTCTTACCCAAGGTATGAATATTCAGCAGTACTTACAGCCCAGTCCAAAAGTTTTACATCTCAGTATTTCAGAATCACATTCTAACCTAGAGAATAACAGCCTAGTTCTTTGAAGCACATGTTTTTAATACGTTTTCAATTGATGTTGCTAAAAACAAAATAAACAGAGCATATTCATCAGTGCTCAGCAGGTAGTAAATTCTCAATAATTTTTACTGAATTAAAACATTATTATTACAACTCATAGGTAAAACATTGTTATTACATCTCATCTTCAGTTTACAAAGAGCTTTCATATATAGTGTATTTCATGTTATCCGTAACAATGTGAGGATAGTGTACCATATTTCACGAAGAGAAACCTGAGAACCACTGCAGTAAGGAAGTGGAAAGTTTGAAAATGCTACCATTGCTTCTACCTACCAAATATAAATTTGTGTGAACTTTTTGAGAGACTCAATAGCTTACTTTGTCTCTGACTTCTCCAGTTGTGCCCATTTTCTCATTTGTTTTGCACTTAATTGTGTACTATATGCTGGGGAAGAAACAGACAAAAATCCCTGTCTTTATTTAGTTATAAACATTCTTCATTTTCCCTCAGTCTCCAGCCTTCGGTCTACAGGTATCAGAGAAAGTTTAGAAAGTATGTAAGCCTTACAAGGAAAAAAATAGTAAGCTTTACTCTAGCAAATAAGTTTATTTGATAAAAATTTTATAATGCTTATGTCTTCTTGTTACTATATAACTTATTCTTAGAATTTGATATGCCAAAATCAATATGAAACTAATCAGGACTTTCCTTAAATAGCAAAGCACCGATGTTCATATGGTTAGTGATAGCGATGGAGATGACTTTGAAGATGCTACAGAATTTGGGGTGGATGATGGAGAAGTATTTGGCATGGCGTCATCTGCCTTGAGAAAATCTCCAATGAGTGAGTATTAATAGTTCTTTGGGTCCAGCAATAGAATTCTTTCTTCTAGTCCACAAACTTATGAAGAACATTAAACTTAAACATCTCTTACTGACCTCCAGTAAGATAAGATAAAAGAGAGTAAGGGGAGATAAAATAATAGAGAGTAAGCATTCTTCATTAAAACCAGAGCCTTTTGAATTTTGATTTTATTAAACTCAAAAATTCTCAGTGCATTAGGAAAATTCATTAAAAACGCAAGGTAGTGTAACTTTTGTTTTACCTGTATAATTAATTATGACTGTATCTCTTTAAACCTAGAGGCTGATTAACAAACAGGTGTACTTTCTGTGACTGATACTTGTTTCCCCACATCTTATTAGAGATACCAGTTTTAAGAGTAGTAATGTTACTCTTCTATTCAACAGTACCCATCTTTGGAAGGAAAAAAGTAAACTAAATGCGCCATCTGTTTCGCTTCCACTTACAAGATGCATACTCTAGAATAACAAGACATGCTACATGCAGAATGACCACTAAAATAATAATGACCTATTTACTTTGTGAAATTAGAGAACTCCTGTGGGCAGAAATAGATGTGATGTTTACATAAAATTGGTTATTTTCCCAATTAATGAAGTCTTTAATATCAGACCCATTTAATATGATTTAGTCACAAGACGTCTATTTCAAGAAAACATTGAAATCCTAAATGACAACTGGGCACATATTTTAAATGCTTAGCAGGATTGTGTCAGTTGGTTTTTCAAAATTTATGAGCTTGGAATATTTTAAGGTTCTTTTTGATTCTGGTTTGATGAGATCTAATATATGTTGAGTTAAACTGTCCCCTCAGATATATCACAGAAGCTAAAATTTAATTTTATTTCCTCTTTATTGATTAAATATATTTCTTATATGTGGGATTAGATGTTATGTGGTTTGTTTTTTGTGTCTATTTGTTTTGTTTTTTTTGTTTTTGTTTTTTCTTTTGTTTGTTTTTTAGTGCCAGAAAACGCAGAAAATGAAGGAGATGCCTTATTACAATTTACAGCAGAGTTTTCTTCAAGGTAGGGTTAGGATATTAACTATATAAAATTGATGCTGTTTTATGCTACTGTGGTTTTTCTTGGGCAATTTTAATTATAGATTGTTTAAAATTTCTCCTTAAAGTATTCAAAGGATATACTTGTTAATTTATGTAGTCCTAATGGTGAAACACATAAATAACTAGTAAACCATTTATACCACTTCAGAGATGGATTCAACTTATTTCTGTATCTTTATGGACGTTCAATAAATGGATCCTAATTTAATATTTTATTATATTCCCAAAGGACTAGGATATAGGATACTGATTTTTAGTATATCTTAGGACAGTCAAATGGAAAGTCCTTTAACATAATACTAAATTTAAAAATACTTTAAACATTTTAAATCCAAGTGAATTTTTTATTTTGATTTTTTTCTTTTGGAATTGTTTTACATTTCTTCCTTAAGTGTCAAATATAAAATGTTTTATATGCATTTGAGAGTCTGCTGAGGTGTTCAGATAGAAAGAGAATTAATGTTTAATCCTCAATTTGGTGTAAATGATATTGTTTTAGTGATATTTTCTGTTGAAATATAATATGGAAACTTTTAAAAGAAACAGTTTTTTCCCTCTATTGAAATTCTGGAATAAATGAACTGAAGTGGGAAAATAAAGTTAATGTAACTGGGAAAATCAGATGAAAGTGAGTAACCAAGAATTTCTTCTTATAAATGGCATGGTTTTATAGCACTTACTAAATTCATTTGCTAAGTGTACTTAAAATTCTAGCATTTAGTATGTCAGTATAGGCCAAGAAGAATTCTAAAAATGAATGAAGCCCATGTTCAAGCTTTTAAAGAAATGTTTTTATGTTTAGTATGCACTGGACATTAGCCCCAGCATTTACTTAAAAGTCATTGATTAGACTTGTGAAATTTGAAGTGAATTTGAAATGTATTTTAATTAATAGAGTCAATTTTTCCTATAGATATGGTGATTGCCATCCTGTATTTTTTATTGGCTCATTAGAAGCTGCTTTTCAAGAGGCCTTCTATGTGAAAGCCCGAGATGTAAGTAGATGTAACCTTTTCTGATTAAAAAGTGCATCCCACAGGTTTACCACTAGGGCTGAGGCAATGCTTAAATGTTTTCTGTTCTTGTTTTTGGTTTTTTCCAAAAACATGGAACTCTTCACAGATTTGTATGTCATCATTGTGCATGGGCCATGCTAATCTTCTCTGTATAAGTCCCATTTTAGTATATGTGCTGCTGGAGCAAGCACCATTTTCTGTTTTCATTTTGAGACTGGAGACTTCATTTGTGTCTGGTTCATCTACTAACCTAGTCTTCACCAAGATGCCCATTTCACAACGGACATTAATGTGATAGGGGTACTGCTGGCTCTTGCAAAAGGTCTTGTGAAGCACTGAAATAAGGTTTTTTTTAAATGGGAAAAAAGGTAGACATGCTTAAAAGGGACCAGGTTATGTGTTTCTATTATTTTCAGTTATGCAAATGACTAGTTCTTGATAGATTTGTTCTTTAGTCTTTTCCCAAAATGATTATTCTATGTAGTGATATATATCTAACAACAGCAATATTTTTCCCCAAAAGTCACTTTGGGCCCCCGCCCCCCCACCAAAAAAAAAAGGCTTCAAACATAGAAATGAACTTTGTGATCTTGAAGTCTGTAACAAGAAGCCCATAACAAGAATTTAGAAGATAAATTTTGAGCAAGAAGATTCTAATCACTATTTGTATGTCGTTACAACAGTCAAGACATCAGTAATCTGGCTCCTGACTATCTATGTCGCTTCAGCTCTTCCTATTCCCTGCCTCACAATTAATAAATCTGGCAATAGTGTGCCATTTGTATTTCCCCATAATCTTACTCTTTCTTCATGCTTCCCCACTGCTAGAAATGCCTTTCATCCTGCTCTTTTTTTTTTTTTTTTTTTTTTTTTGAGACGGAGTCTTGCTCTGTCACCCAGGCTGGAGTGCAGTGGCCGGATCTCAGCTCACTGCAAGCTCCGCCTCCCGGGTTTACGCCATTCTCTTGCCTCAGCCTCCCGAGTAGCTGGGACTACAGGCGCCCGCCACCTCGCCCGGCTAGTTTTTTATATTTTTTAGTAGAGACGGGGTTTCACCGTATTAGCCAGGATGGTCTCGATCTCCTGACCTCGTGATCCGCCCGTCTCGGCCTCCCAAAGTGCTGGGATTACAGGCTTCAGCCACCGCGGACGACTCCTCTTCCATTGAAACTTACCTTTTCCAGCTCCTCCCCTTCTCTCACATTGGCAGCACCTACCCCTTTAGCACTTTCCAGTGAAAAACCCTCAGCTTATCTCTTATTGTTACACTTAACACAGTGTTTATAATTATCCGGTCTACATACGTCTTCCCAGGAGTTTTGATTTTCTTTTGACAGGAACTATCCTTTATGTCCCTGTACTTAGTAAAAATTCAGTAAATGTTTAATAAATGAAAGAATAAAGAAAGGGAAGAAGGAAGGAATAGCGTGTACATGGAGTAGAGGGAAAAGCTGTTGGAATTAAAGAGGGCAAGAAGTTTGAGAACAGAGTGCAAGGATGCCTCTGAGATTTCTATTTTCTAGATTATGTTAAATTCTGATACAAAGAAAAATTCATTTAAAAATAAATTTTAAAAATCAGATTCCAAGATGATTAATCAAATTAGAGCTGTAATTGACAGTCTAATGAATTTAGAGTAAGAAGCTATTCTTTACCTTAAGAATAGCAGAATAGTCCTTTTAAAAGCTGTTTTAAGCAATTATGTTTCAACTGTTAAATCTATATAAAAATGGCTATTTTTAAGGAAATGCATGTTTATGGTAATATGTTTATGGTGTTCATAAATACAGGTTTATGGAAAATACTGAGCTGGTTGTGATGGCTCATGCCTGTAATCCAGCAATTTTGGAAGCCACTGCGAGTGGATCTCTTGAGCTCAGGAGTTCAATCAAGATCAGCCTGGGCAACCTGGTGAAACCTCATCTTTACAAAAAAATCATACAAAAATTAGCCAGGCATGGTGGCACATGCCTCTAGTCCCAGCTACTTGGGGGACTGAGGCAGGATTGCTTGAGCCCAGGAGGTGGAGGTAGCAGTGAGGCAAGATCATGCCACTGCACTCCAGCCTGGGTAATAGGTGATATTCTTTCTCTGAAGGAAAAAAGAAAATACGGAAAAGCAAAGAGAAAGTATTCTAACACAGATTAACTGTTAACTTTATTATGCTCTTTGCATATTTATTATTGTATGTTTAGATGTATATATATGGATTTTTAGTATAAAATTTAGTCATGTTATAATCCTGTAATAACAGCTTTTTTTACCTTTTAATATTATATGATCACTTTTTAAATTATAACTTTTTTGTAGTATTTTAATTTTTTATTATAAAAAAATTTAAATACTGAAAAAGTAGAATAGTACAATAAATAGCCAAATCCCCTATACCTACGTTTAATAATTAGGAAAATTTTGCTATATTTGTATCTTCCATATACATCTCAAAGTCTTAATGGAGCTTTAAGGCATAAGGACTTAAAAGGATTAACTGCTACAGATTGACAAAAGAGCAGCATTTGAAATTTATTTATATTTTTATACTTATTTGGATTTGGGATTTTGATGAATAAATTTTTATGATAAATTTTTGTTTCAGTTCCTCTCTGATTAAAAATGACAAATGTTGACTGGAACAGAAAATAAATTAAAAATTTATTGAAAATTCACAAAAACAAGTATAAAATAAATATAAATAATTAAAACTTCAAATAATTTTTTAATAGTTTATAGCAGTTAAGCATTTGAAATTGTTGAAACTTGAACTGCACAGAAACATTTAGGGTATCCTGTATATTTATTAATTTTTGCTTAGCCATTTCAGACTAAATTATAGATGTCATACTTTACCCCTAAAAACTTCAGCATGCGTTTTCCAAAAATAGTGATATTCTCCTACATAATCACAATACCATTTTCACATATAACAAAATTAACAATAATTCCCTAATATTATCTAATATCCAGTACATATACAAACTTCACCAGTCATCCCCAGAATTTCTTTTTAGCTGCTTTTTGGAACCACAATCCACTCAAGGATCACAGGTTATATTTGAGTATTAGTTATCTTAAATACCTTTTAAGCAAGCACCATCTCTCCCCATTTTTTTCCCTGGTATTTGCTTTGTGAAGAAATCAGACCAGATGACTTGTAGATTGTTCCAGATTCTGGATTTGTGTGATTGTTTCCTTGTGATATTATTTTTCTGATTTCCTGAAAAATGGATATTAGGTCTAAAAGCTTTGTTAGATTCAGGTGAAATGCTTTGTAAAAGAATGCTTTGTAAAATAATGCTGAATATTTTATTTTAACAGGATTTTTAGTGGTTATGGAGTCTTTCATTGTATGGCCGTGTTGTTATAGTTAAACAATCATTTATTAGACATAAATATGTTTGAAAGAATATCTAATTATAGTTTTAAAATAGTGTATTTTTCAACTTATTCTTTGATAATAGTGCATTTGGGATATATCTTTCTCTGCTTTCCAGCAGTTGAAGTAACCAGAAAATGTCACAGCCTTTTGTAACTTAAACTGTAGCTCCCAAAATAGGTATAGATATTTTTAAAAACCCATTTCCAAAGCTTCTGTAAGATATACTGTGTATACCTCACACATTTTAGATTTAATGCAGATAACTTACACTTAAAAATACAGTATGTCATAGACAACGTAACACTTAAAAATACAGTATATCATAGACAACAAACTTAGTAAAAGTGTCTTGTACAGTAAATTGGCATTTGGATTTGTTCAGACTGATAATCCCCTGAGGAATATAAGCTCTTGTTTATTAACTCCTGGATATTTCTAATGAAACAATTAATTGTTTGCTTTTCTTAGTGTCTAGGTGTTTTAGCAGATGAAAAATTATTGGTTCATGTAATTAAATATTTTGCTTCATATTAGATTCATAACCAAAATCCACTGACCTCCCTGGACTGATAAAAATGTCTTTATCTTTATTCCTTTGTCCAGGGCTTTTTTCTTTCCTCATTTCTCTTTTCCAAGTTACAGATCAACAGTTTATGTACAGTTTATTACATGTCTATAAACTTAAGTAAAGCTTAACTCCATGACAGATAAATTATTCAAAATTAAATCTAAACAGGTTCATTTATTAAGGTCATTAAACAGATGGTATGCATCTTCTTTTAATTGTGTAAGTATGGTAATTGTAATGTTACTTCAGAATTCTGTGATGCTCTGTGGTTTACAAAACATGTTCCTATACATATCTCATTTGAACCCCACAACCAAACAGTGAAATAGGGATATATATTCCTCATATTCCCATTTTAGAGATGAGAAAGCCCAGAAAAGCTACATGACTTACTTACAACACACTAATAGTAAGTAGTAGGAACCAAGTAAGAGCTCACATGTTCCAAGACAGGTAAATATGGTTTACGCTCTCCCACCACACTTGAGTTTTCATTGCTAACTGCTGTACTGCAGGATTTAATGATCAAACTTCATCTCTTCTTTTCATATGTCACACTTGAGAGTTAAAACAGATCTTGCTCAAGATTATTTTTTAAAGCTTTTGAATGAATCATTTTTCAGAAAACGGTTTGCTAATGTTCAAACATTTTAAGACAAATGTGACGGATACTGTGGCACTCTTACTAAATTTTCTTCATCTTAAATATCACATGTTTAATTTAAACTGTGGGAGGCACATTAATTTTACCAGGGCAACAGATGAGCCTCAAGCACCAGCATTCTTCACTTGAAGTGAGAAATTGAGTTCCAAGAGTAAATAAAAACAAGATTGAAGGTTTAAATCCTCTGCTGGGCTTTTTGAACTTATATACTCATTAAATGTTTATTGGAGTGGTGGGATTACAAAGGATTTGGGGAGCTTCATCAACTGGTATATAGTTAATCACTAAGTAAAACACTACATTTGATAAAGTGTTTCTCACGATGCCACATTCAATCCATCTTAATGAAAACTGCTTCAAACTGATTTCATTTGAGAGCACTTGGTGGTGAGAGTGCTTATAGATCTTTCTGCCTTTTTTCTTGAGGAATTTATAGTACTGTACCAAGCAGAGCTTCCAACTTTGGTAAAGCAGTTATTCTAAGTTTTCATGTTTCTTTTAAGTATATCGTGACAAAGTATTGACTTCTGATAATGTACCGATCAGTTTTATGACTTCCATCCTTGCCCTTAACTATGAAGGACGCTCACCCATTTGAGGGCTATAAATGTTTATCACATGCTCTCTAAGGATCTGGGAAATAGAGGTTTCTTACTTTTGCTCAGTCTAATGAGGAAAATAAAACAATATAAACAGATCCATATAGTATAATATACTATAGAAGCAAAGAGAAGAGGTACCTTCAACTACCTTAGAAGTTCAGGGGAAAGATCTCTCCTTTCCTCTCCTCCCCTCTCCTCTCCTCCCCTCTCTCCTCTCTTCTCCTCTCCTCTCCTCTCCCCTCCCGTCCCCTCCTGTCCTCTCCCCTCCCCTCCCTTCCCCTCCCATCCCCTCCCCTCCCGTCCCCCCTCTCCTTCCCCCTCTCCTCCGCCCCAACCCCCTCCCCTCCCCTCTCTTTTTTAGATGTAGTCTCACTCTGTCACCCAGTTTGGAGTGCAGTGGCGCCATCTCAGCTC
Organism: Piliocolobus tephrosceles; assembly: GCF_002776525.5. Classification (NCBI taxonomy): domain Eukaryota; kingdom Metazoa; phylum Chordata; class Mammalia; order Primates; family Cercopithecidae; genus Piliocolobus; species Piliocolobus tephrosceles. The sequence goes on from NC_045434.1 coordinate 171,726,374, forward strand.
ACTGCAAACTCCGCCTCCTGAGTTCAAGCGATTCTCCTGCCTCAGCCTCCTGAGTACCTGGGACTACAGGTGCGTGCCACCATGCCCTGCTAATTTTTGTGTTTTTAGTAGAGATGGGGTGTCACCATGTTGGCCAGGCTGGTCTTGAACTCCTGACCTCAGGTGATCCACCTGCCTCAGCCTCCCAGAGTGCTGGGATTATAGGCATGAGCTATTGCGCCCGGCCTAGGGTAAAGATTTCTGGAGGCGGTACTTCTGACCTGAATCTTAAATGATGAGAAAAACTTAGGCAAATAACAGAATTCTAAACAGAAGGAAAAGCAAAAGTAAAGTCAATGGAAGATTAAAGTGAGGAAACTACAACCAGTTTGGTATTACTGTAGCAAAAAAATGCAGGACAGAGTTGCATTGCTAGGCATGATGCTGATAAAATCAGTAGGGTTCAAGGCATAAAGGGGCTTGTGATGCCCTGGCATTAGCTGCCATTTAAAATCTGTTTTTAGGCTGGGCGTGGTGACTCACACCTGTAATCCCAACACTTTGAGGGGCCAAGGTGGGAGGATCATTTGAGCCCAGGAGTTCTAGACCAGACTGGGCAACATAGTGAGATCACCGTCTCTACAAAAAAAAAAAAGTAAAAATGAAAAACAAACAAACAAACAACAATTAGGTGCGGTAGCATGTGCCTGTGGTCCCAGTTACTCAAGAGGCTGAATCAAGAAGGTCACTTGAGCCCAGAAGGTCCAGCCTGTAGTGAGCCATGTTCGTGCCACTATACTCCAGCCTGGGCAACAGAACAAGACCCTATCTTGGCAGGGGGTTGGGGGAGAAGATTAGTCTTTTTGTTCCTTGGAGCCTCCCCACCTGTCATGCCTGCTGTCCCCGAATTCTATTCTTCTGTACCACCAAAAGTACCCTAGAGAATCATTAGACACTTATAGTAACTAAAAATCAACAGTAATAAAAATCTCAGTGGCAAGGCTTATCTCCCATGTGAAGGATTGTTCCTTTCCCAAGCATCCCTTTGGGAGTCTGGGCTTTGATATTAGTAATTTCATTACAGCTCCAGAGATCCGACTTCACACCAGTACTTTTTCCAAATATTATACATAAATTACGGGAATCAGTACTCAATTGCTGATTTCCCACTTAGTAGCTCTGTGGCCCCAAACAAGTAATGAGCCTGTGTCTAATATGGAAAAAAAATGATGATGATAGTCTCTACTTTATACAGGTTGTTTTGAGACTTAAGTGGGATGCTACCCATAAATGCACCCAGCACTGTGAATGAGACAGATGGTGCCATTAAGCAGTTTTGGACAAATTTGAGAAATGTCTGTAAAATAACAAAACTGATTTTCTCATTCAATTATGAACTAGTTCTAGGAACAGTTTCAGGAAGGAATTTTGAGAACCCCATGAGCATTTCTACCACTAAATTTAGGAGTTCACATTTAGCAGTGCTCTTAGTTATCAAGTTTTATTATATTTATTTTTTAAAATCAGCCCATTTTAAAGTCATGCTGTTTCTACTGCTTCACGTTGAAAGAAATCTAAATGCCATCATTGATCATTGTCTTCTAAGAAAAATAAGTTCTATACAAATTTGAGGCCACAGCTGTAGTTGGTAAGTTTCTAGCTCACCACACAATATCCAGAAAACCAGGCAAACAAACTTCTTTGTGCTTTGGCATATGCCCAGTCTGCTTATCTTGTCTGTGTTATTTTTTCCATTTAAATTCCTTAAAGTCAGGACAATGTCTTTTATAGTAATTTTGTATGACAGCTGGGACAGCATCCTGCACATGTGTGAAATAAGACCTAGGAAGCTAATATATTTTTTTTAGAAAAAGATATTTGAATTATACAAATAATGTATTTGCTATAAGAGAATGAAAATACAGATGCATTTTAAGTAGAAAATGACACCACATAATTCCAAACCTGAAACTAACCACTATTTATTAAATGCTTTTACTTTCTAAGTGTGATTTTTAAAAAAATCTATAAACATGTATATCAGTCAAAAAGCTGATACAGTTTATATAAATACAACCATGCCAAACCTGCTATTCTGTAATTAGATGTTTCCACTAAATAGTATATTTGTTAGTACCATTTGGAATTTGCCTTTAATTCTTCAATTATCAGATCTGCCTAATTAAAATTGTAAAAATCTTTAGTGCCCATATTAAAATTATTTCTTAAATTAGTTTAAAACTTACTAGTTTAGAAATACACCTGCCATTTGGCCGGATGCAGTGGCTCACACCTGTAATCCCAGCACTTTGGGAGGCCAAGGCGAGTGGATCACAAGGTCAGGAGATCAAGACCATACTGGCTAACATGGTGAAACCCCATCTCTATTAAAAATACAAAAAATTAGCCAGGCGCCTGTAGTCCCAGCTACTCAGGAGGCTGAGGCAGGAGAATGGCGTGAACCCGGGAGGCGGAGGGTGCAGTGAGCCCAGATCACACCAGCGCACTCCAGCCTGGTCAATAGAGTAAGACTCCATCTCAAAAAAAAAAAAAAAAAAAGAGTTAATACAACTCTATATGCTTAAACACAGCTTGTTTTTATAACATATAATATTCTACTTAGAAATCTGTTTTCCAGACAATATTTAATGGTATTTAAAAGCTACTGAACGTGTACACTCATAAATCATTGTAATTCTTATGATTTTTAGTAAGAATGCATTATTAATACATTTTTAATGAAAAAATACTCTTAGTTTATCTTCAAGTCTTTACTACTCTAGTCTGTCACCTCTTGGAATGTGGAAGTAGATATAAGTAGGCTATGGGTTCTTGTTCTCTTCCTCAGTGGCCTAAAAGTTGGGGAGAGGAGTACACTTGACATTCTCACTCCTGTTGTCATGCTTGTTTAACAGGCCTGTTGCTGACTAGGATTAGTGTTATCCCTCTCCATAGAGAATAGTAGAGGGTTAGAAAAATCCTTCCTGCACTTTTAAGAGGCTACTATACCAAAGTCCTTAGTACGGTATCTAAATGTTTACCTGAAAAAGCCTGCCTACTTCCTTGCCTACGTAGTCCCTCTTCCAGCCTCCCCATAGACATGCCTCCTTCTCTATAATTTGCTGTAAGAGCCAATCATTTCAGCTTCCCATGTCCTTATTCTTAAAAACTTTAGCTACATGGTGGCCTTCCTCAAATATATTGTATTACCTGAGTATTACAGTCTAAGCAATGAAAACTGATAAAGAGCTAGACTCAAAGAACATCTGTCAGCTTTTTTTGAGAGTTTGATTTTACTTTAGGCTTTTCCTTTTTTAGATAGAGTCTCACCCTGTCACCCAGAATGGAGTGCAGTGGTGCAATTTCAGCTCGCTGCAACCTCTGCCTCCCAGTTTGAAGCAGTTCTCCTACCTCAGCCTCCCGAGTAGCTGGGATTACAAGCGCACCCCACCACACCCAGCTAACTTTTTTGTATTTTTAGTAGAGATGGGGTTTCGCCATGTTGGCCAGGCTGGTCTTGAACTCTTGACCTCAGGTAATCCACCTGTGTCGGCCTCCCAAAGTGCTGAGATTACAGGCATAAGCCATCACACCTGGGGAAGGCTTTTTTTTTTTTTTTTGACCCTCTGACTTCCATATGACAGTGTTCCCTATGCAAGATTCAGATATCTGTGTCCTCCAGATTTCAGAATGCTATCCCAACATCTGCTTCAGAAAGTGAGGGGAAAAAGACACCATCCTGGCATCTTCTCATCTTTAGTAGCTGACTGTTTCCTTTTGGAACCTCTCCAATTTGGTTGATGCCTGTTGGTCCCTGAAATCATGTTCAGGACCTAAACAGGGCAAAGTGTTGTGATTCTTTTCACAATACAACCTGCACTCTGGTGCTTTACTCTTTAAAGATAACTAGCTTGGAGTTCTTTGAACAGATGGGGCCATTGACATCGCTGGGCCTTTCCCAAACTTTTCCTTTGTTTTTTATCTTTTTTACTCTTCTTTCTCTCACTCTCATGTATATTTAAAATTCTGCTTCTGGCCAGGCACAGTGGCTCACTCCTGTAATCTCAGCACTTTGGGAGGCCAAGGCAGGCAGATCACCTGAGGTCAGGAGTTCAAGACCAGCCTGGCCAACATGGTGAAACCCCATCTCTACTAAAAACACAAAAACTAGTCAGGCATGGTGGCAGGTGCCTGCAGTCTCAGCTACTCAGGAGGCTGAGGCAGGAGAATCGCTTGAACCCAGGAGGCAGAGTTTGCAGTGATCTGAGATCACGCCATCAGCCTGGGCGACAGAGCAAGACTGTCTCAAAAAAAAAAAAATTCAGCTTCAGTCACAGAGAAGTCACTCTCTTCTGCTTTTACTGTGGTTTGTTTGTTTCTACTTACAGCATTGATGTCCTACTTTTAAAATTCAGCTCAAGTATCACCTTCGCAGACAGGTGTGTAATCCCAGTACTTTGGGAGGCCAGGTCAGGAGGATCACTTGAGCCCTGGAGTTCGAGACCAGCTTGGGCAACATAGTGAGACCCCCATCTCTATTAAAAAAAAAAAAAAAAATTTTTTTTAAGTATCATCTTCATAAAGAAGCAGCCAATCTGATGTTCATACCTAGACCCCAGGACTTCCTCTGTTACTACTCATTACTACTGATTTGCCAGCCTTACTTCCTCACTACTCCTATCTAGAAAAGAATTTTAACAGACTTCTAACCTTCAGAACCGTATGCCACCCAAGCACAAAAAAGTGTAGTTACTTTCCCAAGGTCACATAGCTGGGCAATGGCAAAGCAGGAATCTGAACCCAGATAGTGTGGCTTCCTACTGTCCTGCTTCTGTTCTCACATTGCACTTATCTTGAGTCATGATTGTATGCTGTGCTGTACCTGTGCACATCCATATACAAGAATAGCATTGTAGAAGTTGGCAAGTATTGGAATGATCCAAATTAGATGCTGGATTTAAAACAATAAATAAAACAGCTACAAAGGACTTGTGGGAGTACTTGAGGGAAATTCAAATATGGACTGTATATTAGATAGTATTGTAACAATATGAAATGTCTTAGGTGTGATATAAATGCGATGATTATGTAAGGGAATGTATTATTCTCAGAAGACAGATTTCTTTAGGATAGAAGTGTCATGGTGTCTGCAAACATTCAAATGTTTCAGGGAAGTATTAAAAGAATGATAAAGCAAATATGGCAAAATGCTGATGATTGGTAAATCTAGGTGAAGAATAAATGAGTGTTTATTATATCATTGTATCCATTGTTTGTATCAATGAGCCATCTCCAAACTTAAAAACAAAAAGTGATAGTGATAATGATTCTGATTACTATGGTGATGTTAATGATGAGGGAAAAGGAGAACAAATGGGAAGGAGAGAAAGCAAGTCAGGTCCAATTTACACAAAGGAAATTATTTTATACTATAATTTTTACACTGAAAAAAACCTATGAACTACATTGTACCATTCCCAGAAATTGTCATATCAACTTTAAAAGCATTGAACATGCAGATTATGGATATTCTGGTACTCAAAATGGAACCCTTTCTTTTTAGTTCATCAGCAAATATTTCCTTAGTATCTGCTCTCTGCCTGGCTTATTTTGAAACACAGCACATTTCTTCCAGCTCTAATATTCTATGGTTCTGTGACACTAAGAGTCTAAATACAATAGCTACTGTAGCTCAAGGCCAAGTCACATTGGTTGCTGTCAGCTGGGCATTTCTTAAGCATCAACTTAGTACCTTAGCTCCTGGATTTGAATGTGAAGATTAGTGAGGCACCAAACGCAGAGACACAATAAGCATCCCAGACACTATTGCCAGTAGGAAAAATGAAGGAGCTGCTTAATCTTTAATACATTTTCATGACCATTATTTCTCTTGAAATTGCTTTCAAAACCCTTTATTTTGCATGGATAGTTCAGGAATCTTCATCCTAACAGCTACCTTTCATTCAGCACCTACTATGGGCCAGGCTTTGTAAATAGGTACTTAACCTACATTATCTGCAATGCTTACAACAACCCATTTGCCCCATGGTCACACAGCTGCTAAGTGGCAAAACTGGATTTAGAACAGAGCTCTCTGTTACTTTAAAGCTTGGAGACTTCCCTTTGCACTGTGTTACTAAAACTTAGATTACAGGGAGGGAATCAGGAGAGTGTAACTTGGTTGTTTGCCTTTGTGTTCCGCCAGACTTAGACCCTCTCTGCCAAATTAGAAACGACAAATACAATATATTCTTTTTAATGCCCCGATATTATCATTTATTAGATGGTACTACAATAAAACGTTTACCTCCACACATTATTTCCCACCACTTTTTGAGGGTAAGGAAACTGTTTCATTCATCTTTATAGTCTCAATCCCTAACACATAGATACTCTTTAAATGTTATTGAACTGAATTATTAATGGGCCAAAGGAAAAGCTGGTTATAGTAATAGAAATCAAAACATTTTCTTACTCATTTTCTGTGGTACTGCTTTTCTTCACAAAAGCAGTTTTCTGATTAGTTTGCCATTTCAACTCTTCCAAATTGGTTGATATGCTGAACCCAGTTCTCACTCTTTTGGCCTATGCTTAATTGAGCTCAGTAAGATAATCAGAAATCTGAGTCTGGAGTCCATTTATCTGTGACTATAATTTAATCAGATTTATATAGCCTCAATTTACTAGCACTTCCATACTATTGAGTCTTTATATTTTGCTTATTTATTGTCATAAAAGCAGCAGAAAAATTTTTGTTGAAAGCTTATGTCAGAGAAAAGATTATTTTAAAATTATTAGTTTTCCTTTTGAAAGCTATTTTGGGGTACCCACAGCCTGAAGATCCTCTTGGGATACTCTTTTTATCATCTCCTTTCTCACATTCAGTCTAGAGCTTAAAGTGGGAATTTTTTTTAAGTGTGTTTTCCTGGCATCTCATGTTTAACAGTGTCAGGGGTTTGTGTCCCTGGAACGAAAACTGTTTCTCCAGAGTCTTTTTTTCTCTCAGCTTCCAGTGAAAAGAGGGGCGAGGCGAGCCAGTCGCTTACCACAAAGCAGTGCTACCACAAAGGAAAGATTAAGGGTTTAGAGAGAGGTCAATGTGGGTTTTTCTCTAACTAAACACTTTCCTAAAGTTTCCTTGTGGAAAAATAATGAAGTCATCTCAGAGTTTTTAAAGAATTTTTATTTCTTTTTCACCGTCTGCATTCGCTTGTCTTCTCAGCATGGATGTTTAATCTTCCTAGGCTTTGTGAATTGGCCCAAATGAATAAGTGGTGAGCTGTCTCTCTAGGAGCTAGAGGCTTATTCTAAGGGCCTAATCACTGAGTAAACACATCTTTGCCCTCCCTCTCACAACTGCGATATAATAGTCGAGATTCTAGCACAGTAACCTGGATATTGCAGGGACCAATGCTTTGAAATGCAGAATGGTTGATCCTCCAAAACAGACAGTGCCTGATCTTCGCCTGCCTCTTTCTTCTTTTTTAAATTAAATATTGCCAAAGAGATGCTGTTTTATTGCTTGATATTGTGCATTAGTGCCCTGGATTTCCAAGTTTAGTTTCAGTCAACACTGTCGGCTGCACTTATAGGGAACTCTGCATGTTGGATTTCTTAGTAGCCTCTTCGGCACATGTGTGTTTGGTTTGGAAGAGCATTTAAATTAAATCAGTGAGATAGCAATGTAAATCACTAATCTCTTTCCCAAAGTCTAAATGTTCCATTGCAGTGTTCTTGAGAGAAATAGGCATTTTAAAGATTTAGCCATTGCCATTGTTTAGTTAGAAATATGCTGATTTAAAAGTGGACAGCTCTCTTGTTCCCAGTGTCTCATTAAATGTAGTTGCTGAGAAACGATCAAGCTGAATTAGAGGTTGACATCCCTCTGTCTATTCAGTTAGAGAGCTCCTAAGAAGAAGAGCTCTGAATTTGTTAATGGTGCCAGGTTCACGTTACTTTGCCTAAAGCGTCAGAATTCTTGACTCATTTACTAAAACTGATTTTGCATTGCCACTGCAATGGGGTATCTTTTTTGCCAAGGGGCTATGGGTCGTATCAGTGTTCTTGTTTCTTTCATCAAACAGGCTGGGACCCATGCTAGTTTAAAGACTCAAAGAAGACTGAAAGAGACCTCATTCTCTCTCTTGAGAAAGTTAGTCTAGAGGGGAAACTGGTAAACAATTGTAATACTAATAGAAAGAGATAGAGACCCAGGAAAGGAAGCTCTTAACTGCCTGAGGGAATCAGGGAAGGTTTCATAGAGGCATTTTTTTTTTTTTTTTTTTGAGCCTTATAGGATGAGTAGGAATTTACTAGATAAGTATCTCTCTAACAATGTATCTGATTACAAACTTCCTAGAAGCCTGATACTGTTCTCTGCAGACATCAACATAGATGAAGAAACCCCAAGTCTTTCTTGTTCATCATTTTATTGCCACTGCTTCCTGCTGAGCCTGACACAAAGAGTATTTCAACAAATGCTTGTTGAATGAATGAATAAATGAATTAACACATAGAAGCAGGGTGGGATCAGCTGAGCTACTTATACCCAGGAGTCCTGCCCTTATTCCCATTACAAGCTGTCTCTGAGTCTCAGTCCAAAGCAGTCTGGCATCCTCGTGCTATGAGTACTTCCACAAGCCTTGACTACAGTGTGGTTGATTTCCCTGCTACCACTGTAGTATCAGAGAAAAAATACTGACTTTGGCTTGGAGTTAGACAAGCTGGGAGCCAGTCCTCGTATTACTTACTAACTAGCTGTGACATTTGGAACAAGTCCGCTTTCTAAACCTCAGTTTCCTCATATGCTAATGGGGTTAAGGATGCTATGTTAAAGATTTATTCTGGAAATTAAAGTAGATAATGTTTGTGAAAGTAACAGTGTCTCCTATTCATAGTAGATGCTTTTAGAATCTTAATCTACCTAACTGTGGCTACTCTCATGTATTATAAAGTTTACCTTTGTAAGAAATAATTTTAATGATGATTACTGTTACTATTATTTGGATTATTTATCAAGATAATTCCTAAAGTCAGATTTCATTAGCCTTTCATCAGCATGAGCCTTATATTTTTCTGTAAGTTTCCTTCTTTTGTTCAGAATCCCACACAGCAGATTTTCATTTGCTGTCATCACATTCTTATTTAACATAAAGGGAAAGATACTAAGCTTCCCTGAAATTTTCCTTTGACAGAATTTCAAAGATTGGTTTGTATGTTGTCTTTACCATAAAATTTTATCTTTCCTTTCCCTGGTAATTGTGAGTATTGTTAAACTCAGTTCTTTCAAGAACTGACTACCAAGAATGTAGTCAACAATTTAAGCTCTTTAATCATTATAGTCATTTTTGGTAAAGCTAACATGTTGCAAACCATCAATGGCTGCTTATACCCATTGTTTTTATTATACTTATTACCTTGTTCAATTTCAGTTTTTAGTTTTAATTATTGCATTGAGTATCCAGCTATGACAGAAGGCACATTTAAGAGACCAAATGTCATTTATTAAAAGCAACTTTTATTATGGCAAAAGGGAAATAATAATTTTCTATATGAAAAGCCACAGTGGACATTTTCTGAAATACAAACTAGAAAGAATGCATGTGAACTGAATATTTTTCTATCTCTTCATACAGCAATTGTATGTTCTATGCTGTTAAATAAGGGCTTGATATGAGAACACATTAAGGACTTTAAAATTATCTATAGAACAAAAAGAAAACTTCATTTCAGACCTTTTCCTTTCAAATGGAAGAGACTATCCAGTTGATCAGATTAAAACCATAAAAAATATGTAAGAGGAATTTTGTCATTCTGTTTTAATGAATTTTTTTCTCTGTATTGTTGAACAGTTCAAAGTTAATATTTCTCTTTACATATATCTATGAAATAAAAAGAATAGTAAATCCATTTTCTTTAAGCAAAATACAATTCTGTTGCAAGTTCGTTTGAGATAGGTTTGCACATGTTAACAGAAATCTGCAATAGCAGTCTGAAAAATTAGATATAATCATCCTAGCCTTTTTCAAGTGTAAGGAAGTAAAATTTTTTGATATTTTAGATGCTTTAGGAACTCCACAATGTAAAGTACTCTTTTAGGGAATAGCATTTAATATTTGTCTTTGCTGTTCACATAGACTAATTATGCCTGTCTAAAATTTAAGAAATCTTACATTAGTGGATATCTTAATTGATTAGATTTTTCTCCTCTTTTCAGAGAAAGCTTCTTGCTATCTACCTCCACCATGATGAAAGTGTATTAACCAATGTCTTCTGCTCACAAATGCTTTGTGCTGAATCCATTGTTTCTTATCTGAGTCAAAATTTTATAACCTGGGCTTGGGATCTGACAAAGGACTCCAACAGAGCAAGGTAATACTGTTGTTCACAAGTTATAAGTTGGGCTTCTATTAAAAAAAAAAATTATGTTTGTCATCATCATAAACATTTTTCATCCTCAGCATTAAACTCTCTACCATTGCATTTTATTAGACAAAAGCTGCTCATTGCAGCTAACACATGCACTTATTTGCAATTGTGAAAATATACCTTAACTTATAAAAACTTTTTAAATTCAAGCATAACCTGAAAATAAAAATATATCATCTTATTTTTGCAATGCAACAGACATTTCTAATATATTTTTGAACTTTTAGAGAAAACTAATGTTTTTAATGATGTTCAGAAAAGGCAAAACAAGTCTAATATATAATCTTAGTAGTAAGTTTATTTTTTAATAACTTCAGTGAAGAGGGCAGGACTTTCTGCACAAGTCCAATGGAGTTGGTAATAGCTTAACTCTAGCATATGCTAATTGATGTAATCGCTTTATTGCACACATTCTTTTGCACACAGCCAACAATACATCCATATTCTCAATAGGGAAAAAAATTCCTTTCCTAGTTGTCAGGATGAGTTTACTTAGTTTGTTAATCATAGTATCTGTAAGTGATTAACAATTCTTCATATTTTGCCTATTTCAGTTTCCCATCTGAAATATATTTCATCATGTTTAATTACACATGTGTCTATAACATCCCATGATGCTACTTTGGGTGTGTTAACACAATCGTAATCGCAGATTGCTGATTTATGAATGGGAGATTAAATTAATGCATTTCAAGGCAAGCATATTATAGTTACCTAATTTAAACGATTATAGAACAATTAGAAACCATCTGATTTGTCTTTTTGTTCCTTTATGGCTTACTGAATTTTTGGTCATCATTCAGACTTTGTTTTATTTAATCTGAATCAGAAAAGAACATGATTCTTTCCTTAAATGTGAAGCAAAATAATGTTGAAGCTATTTCCTAATCTAATACTTCATTTCTTTAAGCAAATGGTTAGGAAATTTCATGAGATGACTTCGTTTTGCCTTGGAAATGTTCCCTGCTATACATAAATAAAGAATCTTTAGCACCTGTATTTGTTTAAATTAAATCAGGTTATTATTCACACTCAGTTAAAGGTGATGAAAAGCAGTGCCACAAACAGATAAAAATGCCACATCGAAGGTCTTTCATGAGGCAAAATACAGAGACTGGAGACTTGGTTAAATCTTTTGCCATTCACTGGCAGTAAGGAATCTCCTCCTTTCCTTTTATCCACAACTTGATGGAGAAGGAAACACTATTTCTAAACCATCTGTAGTGGCTAAGTTCAGTGGGCTACCTGCTGTTATTTTGTTCTATCCTCCATTTAATTCCTTAGTTCCTTTTATTTTACAATGACAAAAAATTGCAGTGTAGTTTCTTTTGAAAAACAGTGTTTGAGGGTTTTTTTTTTTATGACTGGCAATCAACAGCCATGTAATTGCTTTGTTATGTTTTACTAAAGAAGTCTGTTAAGTAGCACAACTTTGATACACTAGTAATAAGAGTTTGCAGGTTACAGAGACACCTGTGGTGACCAAAGCGACAGAAGCTGCTTATTAGCAAGAGCCAGTACAGCTGTGTCCTATTAACTCCTTATGACACTTTTTAAAAAACACTAAATAAAGGTGTTGTTTAAGGCTTTAGAGCTATTTCTCAATGAACTGCAGAACTGACGATTAAGTATGATAGGATATTTCAATCTACATTTTGAATTAAGTATCTGTCATGAAAATTTGTAAAAGGTAATATTAAAGATTGAAAATAGGAACATCTAGGAATTCAATTTAATAAACATTTATAGGAACAACAAATGGGGCAAGAGGGGAATGGGATGATTTCTATAATTTAAGATACTTGACATACTTATTCAAAATCTATTAATAGTTCTGTCCATATTACAAATGTAAAAGGTATTATATTTCTCTATTTTAGAGTAACAAAAGATAATCACTGGGTACTGAGTTTAATACCTGATTGATGAAAAATTATCTGTAAAACAAACACCCATGACACCAATTTACCTATGTAACAAACCTTCACATGTACCCTCCAGACATAAAAGCTTTTTAAAAATATCAGAAAATTAAAAAGCAAGTAATAAAAAAAAAGTAACAAATAAAATTACATAACTACTTTTGATCCATCATTATTATCGTTAAGGCAAATGGGAAAATACACATTTTATAAACACAAGGTGAAAATTCATTAGAATGACATATTCCCAAAAAGGGGTTGACTTTGACATATGAAATTGTAAGATAATTGATTAGGCTGGTTTATTGCTCAAAAAAAGGGTTTAGGCTGGGCACGGTGGCTCACGCCTGTAATCCCAGCACTTTGGGAGGCCCAGGCGGGCAGATCACGAGGTCAGGAGATCAAGACCATCCTGGCTAACATGGTGAAACCCCGTCTCTACCAAAAATACAAAAAAAAAATTAGCCAGGCGTGGTGGCGGGCACCTGTAGTCCCAGCTACTCGGAGGCTGAGGCAGGAGAATGGCGTGAACCTGGAGGCGGAGCTTGCAGTGAGCTGAGATCCGGCCACCGCACTCCAGCCTGGGCGACAGAGCGAGACTCCGTCTCAAAAAAAAAAGGGGGGGGGGGGGAGGTTAACTTAACCACAATTTTCTTGCCACCTGTCATATCATAGATTCATCAAAATAAAATTGTCTAATTGGGTTTCCTACTATATTATCTTTCTTGGATTTTTGCACCACATTTATCCAGAGGTGTTTATCATGAAAACTGATTGTGTCACTCATTAGATGCTTTTAACTTTGAGTAACAAAACCTCAAGCTTTCACTCTCGATTCGGTAGACAACTGCTTGCACTAATATTTATTGATCCATGGGGTACATGTCAAAAAGTATTATGCCATCATTTGCATATTGTAAGCTGAAATGGGGACATATTAATATATGGAAATACAGAAGAGATTTCTAGGCATCACAAGTAAGTTTGTTGTTGTGGGTTTCCTTTTAACTGTTATTTTTTTATGATAGGTGTAAGTTTGGAAATATATTCCTGGTTAATAACTTAACCTAGTTCACACTGGCCATAAAAATTTAGAGAGTCTTGGACCTGTAAGCTATTTGGATGTTTTCTTAGTGGTTTTCTAGGGCTACCACCTGATGTTATAGCTGAGGATGTTGATATCCAAAATAGGAAGAGACTTGCCAAGCAGATATACTTTTGCTTAAGGATTACTCTGATTAAGCCTATAGAGGCATTAGTTCTTTAGTCACAGTTTACTATGGCTCTCTCATGTGTGTAGGAGATAAGTGAAGGATATAAAACTAAGTGAATGCTTTGGTGAAGTTACTAGAATATGAGTATCACTTGCTATTATAAATTAAATTTCCTAATTTCTCTAACAAATTGGAATAAAGAAAGAAACATTTCTATAAAATGTCATAACCCCTGTGATGTTGATGATTTGGATTTTTACACCTCTTAAATGATTCTAATTACCTTCTTTCTTAGTTGAATACTTAGATTTTCCAGCCCACTGTGTATAAAATATGTTGGAATAATTCTTAAGTTGATCTTAGAACATTCCAAATATGAACTGAGACATGAAACTTTAGCTGTAATGATTAATGTCTGTCATCTCCCCTACTAAATTGTGATCTCCTGGAAAGGCTTATTCATTTTGTTGGTTTCAGTAAACAAGGCACTTTTTTAAATTCTAGGAAAAAGAAACTCAGAAAGCATTTAGCAAATAAATATATGCATTTATTTCCATCTAAGAATGTTGCTTATAATTTCAATATTGCATATCTAAATAGGAGGTTTTTTCCTTGGAAAATATTCTGCAGTCTTCTGGGCCATGATGTCTGGTTGGATTTCAGAGCCATTCTTAAAGCAATGACAGGAAGCCCTTGGTAGTCTTGAGAAGTGCTAAAGGTATAATTTCTTTTTTTTGAAGAGACAGGGTCTCATTATATTGCCCTGGCTGGAGTGCATAATCATAGTGCACTGCAGCCTGAAACTCCTGGCCTCAAGCAATCCTCCTGTCTCAGCCTTCCAAGTAGCTGGAAGTAGAGGCATGTGACACTATGCCCTGTTCTAATTACTGAAATATTGGTTTGACCAGTAATTCTGATGGAAATAGTAGGATTTACCTGTAAAAGAAAGAGCCAAAAACAGATAGGTAACAGTAAACAAGCAGATCCTGTAAATCACTTCATAGTTACACAGAATTGGTTCCAGGACCTCCTACAGATACCAAAATCCACAGATACTCAAGTCCCTGATAGAAAATGGCATAGTATTTGCATATAACCCATGCACATCCTCCTGTGTGCGTTGTCATCTCCAGATTACTTATAATACCTAATACAATGTAAGTACTGTGTAAATAGTTGTTATACTGTATGTTTAGGTAATAAAGACAAGAAAAAAGTGTACATGTTCAGTATAGACACAGTTTTTTCCTGAATATTTTTGATACTTGGCTAGTTTAATCAATAGATGCAGAACCCACAGATGCAGAAGACCAACTGTGTTTGTTATGTTTGTTCATTGAATAACACTGAATAATATGAAACGGGAATGGTGCTGTCATCTGAGAATGAAAGGCGGAACAAGACACAATCCTAACCCTCAAAACACTCATAGTCTAGTAGGCAAAACAGACATAAGAGCTAATATATAATCTGAAGTATGTATAAGGTACTTTAGGAGTATAGATGAACTTTATACTGACTTGCTGTACACAACGGGGTCAAAGAGGGATTTGAAAGAGATGATATACAGAAAGATGAAGTTAGAACTTTACTCTTTTCTATTTAGAGATTTTATATTAACATTCCTAGTCTTTTGGGTGGCAGATTTTACTATTCTTTACTAAAGGGCATTGGTGTTTAAAAACTCATAATTATGTATGGGGAACAAAGGGTCAGTGGTTGAAATAATTGAGGAGAGAAGGAATAGAGAGAGCTGGCCAGCTAATATAATCCTCTATAATCTGAACCAGATTGAGAATTAAGGTCAACCAGCCAGCATGGACAAATCCAAAGAAGTTGTTTTGTTAATGATTCATCCTAGCATTGGCATATGTCTACAAGCAGACAGTGAAGCAGGGATAAGATATTCTTTGGATATATATCATGTAGAAAACCATCATAGATTTAACTAATACAATAAAAATATTGTTAGTACAATGTATTCTTAATGAATGAGTGCTTAGCTATGAAAGAATAATTTCTTAAAATTCAGGACAGATATCACTTCCAGGAAGCCTCGCCTCTCCCCATCCTTCTCTTGCCTCAGTCAGGGTTAAAATGCATATTCTGTGTGCTCCCATAATATATCTATACTAACTTGTACTAATAGCACTCATTACATTGTATGGTCATTGTCTATCTCCCTGCTAGGCTGTCAGCTCCCTGAGGGAGCTGTGTCTGTAATTCCATTGCTTTACACAACTAACTAACTAACTTCCTTCCTTCCTTCCTTCCTTCCTTCCTTCCTTCCTTCCTTCCTTCCTTCCTTCCTTCCTTCCTTCCTTCCATCCATCCATCCTAGATGGTGTCTTGCTCTGTCGCCCAGGCTGGAGTGCAGTAGCGCAATCTCAGCTCACTGCAACCTCCACCTGCCGGGTTCAAGTGATTCTTCCACCTCAGCCTTCCGAGTAGGTGGGACTACAGGTGCATGCCACCATGCTTGGCTAATTTTTGTATTTTTAGTAGAGACGGGGTTTCACCATATTGGCCAGGCTGGTCTCAAACTCCTGACCTCATGATCCACCCACCTCGGCCTCCCAAAGTGCTGGGATTACAAGCATGAGCCACTGCACCCGGCCATAATTACCTTTTAAAGAGTAAGTACTATATTGATAATAAACAAATAATCTCTAATAGGTTTATTGAAAAATAACGAGAGAGTACTAATTTGGGTAATGGCAAGAACATTGGAAATGCAGCTACATTCCTCTAATTGTGTGATCTTCCCCTGTAGCCACTAATGGTACTAATAGATGGTACTAAAACCTCCATTCTCCTTACAGAATGAATTAAAAATGTTCAGATTGGATACTTGGTCTACTGCTGGCATTGTAGGGTCTCAGAATATGATGGTGTAAGCCCATGTGCCTCAGGTGCTCCCAGGCCATCTGGAAAGTGGCTTGAATTCCAACCCAGATGAGTTCATCCTGGTTCCAGAGTTTCTTCCCCAGACTTCACCAAGCCTCTGTGATACCCCAGAAGTAATTGGTCTCCCAAATTGGGCCATTCTGGGATGGTACTGAACCATCTACAATGGTGGGAGAATTGATTATAAACCTGTCCCCAGGCCCGGAGTGCTAGACTGGCTACATGGTGGAAGAGACCAAGCATTCAGACGTGTTCTATTAGAACACCATCAGAATTAACCATAAATAGTACTATGTAAAGCACCAGCACAGTGAGTATTAATCTGTCCCTCCATAAAGGCTGTGCCCTCCAGGCTGAGCTGTGGATTCTTAGCTGAAGTTGCTTCATCAAGGAAAGCCACATCACATATGTGACTCAGTGAACTGCCAGTATTAACCAGTAATAAGTGGGTTAGCGGGTATCTCTTGTTCTGCATAGGAGGGTCCACAAAGCAAATATAGGTGCTGGTTTAGATTATCTAATTTTAGAACACTTAGAATCAAACATTGAATTTCACTGGAATAGTTTGAACTGGGTAATCAGCTAGCTATGAGTGCTGGAAAATGAATTGCTTATGTAAGTACCTGAGATGAAAATGTTTTGCACATCAGTGTACATGCTGCTCAGTGTTAAATCAGGCATTGCACACTATTTCTAAGCAGTGTCCAGAGTAGTTGTAAACAGTTCCCCAGGAGTTGCCAGTAGTGCTTGGGTTACACAGGTTGCATGTAGCATATACATAGCATTGTATTAAATTTTGTACACACATTTAATACCAATATTCACAGACAGAATTCTGTGCCTATCAGTATTAGCTTTTGAACTTAATGCCCTTGGGTGTGGTATTTCAGGTCACTGCAAACTTCCGCTGCTGTGCTGACAGGTACTTGTTAGGCTTAATATTCAAGTGATAGTTTTCCACATTACTTAATCTTTGGCAAGAGTTAATTGACTTAAAGCACTTATCAGTAAGCTGTCTTCACATGTACTTTCCATCTCAGTAATTAGCCATATTCACAGTGGCTTACCCTTAATTCCAAACTACTCAGTGGTTCATGCCTGGCTGAAGCCTTGCTGACCATGTTACTCTAACCCTATACTTCCATTTGATCCTGCAAGTATAGCCCAGGTGTGGAGTCTGCATGGGAGACACAGGAGTATTAATTTCCAGCTGCTACCCTAGGTACAAATATGGATTCTGCAGAGGTAGCTGATAAAACAGATGAACATGTTGTGGTCAGGGTACTAAGACTTCAGGAGCGCCTTCATGCCAGATTTCCATATAATTTTCCCCAAACTTCTTTATTCCCTTTGTGCAACATTTTCCTCCCAGTACTTTTAAAGGAAGTGTATTGCCATCCTAAACATCCCAGGTCAAGGGCTTAATTAATGCTTTAAAATGAAGGTTCCAAAACACCAGGAGAGTTTGTCATTTTCTCCCTGGTTTGTTTTGTGAAGAGGGAGGAGAGAAGGTGAGGAGGAACCCCCTCCTGTTCCATGATTACATCCTACCCACTCATTTTCTCCTTTTCTCTTCTGCTTTTGATTTTTAGTGGCGGTCTTAACAGAATGTCAAGATCAATTTGCAGCATGGTTTAACTCAAGGTTTGCGTTCTGCCAGCAGCAATTGTCCCTGCAAACAATGCCGTGTGTTCTTGTAACTTCAGAAGCTTTTAGAGAGATCATGGCTAGGGCAGCATCTAATGACTTTATTAGTGTAGGGTTTCAAAATGGGCTCAGTAATTGTTCATATCTCTTTGTCAGCAAGTCATAATTACTGCTCAGCATTGTCCAAGGGTACACTTGTGAATAGTTTCCTAATAGTACTGAAAGGAAAGGAAAGGGGGAATGGATAAAAGTGATGGCCTCTTACAATTGAGAACAAGCCAGTCTCTATGTAGTTGATGGCTAAACTCTTTATAGTACATTCAACATTCTTTTTTTAAAACAGATTATCCTTTTTTTTTTTTTTTTTGAGATGGAGTCTTGCTCCGTCACCTAGGCTGTAGTGCATTGGCATGATCTTGGCTCACTGCAAACTCTGCCTCCTGGGTTCAAGCAATTCTCCTGTCTCAGCCTCCCAAGTAGCTGGGACTACAGGTGCTTGCCACCACGCCTGGCTAATTTTTGTATTTTTAGTAGAGATGGGGTTTCACCTTGTTGGTCAGGCTGATATCGAACCCCTGACCTCAGGTGATCTGCCCGCATCAGCCTCTCAAAGTGCTGGGATTATAGGCATGAGCCACCTCGCCCGGCCAAAATAGATTATCCTTTAAAAAATGTTCTTGAGATAATTTAAAATTACCAATTTATGAGCCTTTTTTACTCTGATTTGGATACTTCCCACACTCCTACCTAGTACTATAGTTACAACTGCCTGGTTGCACATGCATTGTATTTGAATCAAAGCATTTGTTTTTTAAAAAAAGAGTCCATTTTCCTCTGCACTAATCTAATTAATGCTATTCAGGAAATACGCATTTAACTCAGATACAGCTGTCAATAAATAGCCTGTGAAAACTGTTGTCAGAAGCTAAGATACAAAGGTGGTACTATTGGCAAGCCATTCCAAAATAATAACATTTTAAGTTTCTGTCAAATTCTATTTTTCTCATGCACTAGATCTTTCTTATAAGTGTGTTGGTGTTCTCCTTGGTCATCTCCCAATTACTCTGTGTTTTGAATATTCTTTGAATATTCTAGGTATCTTGATTATGAGAGTCACAGAATTAAAAGAATCATCACTGTCTCAAGATGAAGTTTGTGGTTAATTCCAGACCTTTCCCTGTTTGTGATCTGTTGCTGAATCCTTCCCCATTCTGTAACCTGTCCCCCCACCCCCACCAGTGTACTCATGTGTAGTTATATGCAAGTAGTTACTCCCAATAGCTGGTTATGCTTGTATTTTAGAACATACAGTTTTTATATTGATATAAAACATGAGTAATCTAATTAAACAAATTCCAAAAATAAGATAAATATCTTATTCTAAAAATAAGATATTTGGGCTGGGTGCGGCGGCTCACACCTGTAATCCCAGTGCTTTGGGAGACTGAGGCAGGTGGATCACTTAAGGCAAGGAGTTCAAGACCAGCCTGGCCAACATAGTGAAACCCTGTCTCTACTAAAAATACAAAAACTAGCCAGGCGTGGTGGCACATGCCTATAGTCCCAGCTACTTGGGAGGGTGCTTGAGCCTGGGAAGTGGAGGTTGCAGTGAGCCAAGACTGCACCACTGCACTCCAGCCTAGGCAAAAGAGCAAGACGCTGTATGTGAATGAATGAATGAATGAATGAATGAATGAATATTTATGAAGTGAAATATCTTATATATATGCCATCATGTATTTTGCTTTTCTTCTTGCCTGAAATTAAAAAGGTCTGAAAAGATTTTTTCCTTAACTGCTCTCATTAATAATTTTTATATTGATGATATTTTAGCAGACTTTTTACTAAATCATATCCCCTATGCCATTGAAATTCGTAGCACATTTCTCTTCTTCTATAAATACTGATAGTAAAACAGTCAGAGAAATTATAAAAGAAACATGTTAGTTCAGTGACATAAAACCACATAAGTAATTTGGTTCCTCTGACATATTTTACAGTGTTTGCTTGTCAGTCTACATAGATGCCAAAAGATATTTTAAAGCCCAAAAATCTTAATGTTCTAATCTGCCAAATATACCACCAAAAAAAGGAAAGTTTCTATTAGTCTGGAATTGGAGAGTAGGGTGGAATCCTGTTTCTGATGTGTTCAGGTAATTATTAAAGAATGGATTTGGTGTCCTTTCCTCAAGAATATGTTTGTGTCTTTGTACTTAATAGCATTATGGTAGTAGAGCAGTGACAGATAGTTTTGTATTATTCAGAACAGAGTTAACAATAAAGACTTTTTAAAAGCCATTTGACAGTTTATCTACTGTTGACTAACTCAGTCTGTAGCTACAGCAACAGTTTAAGAATCCTAAATAGATTGCTTTCATGTGCTTTTTTTTCCCTCAATACATGATGAGCACCAAGAAAGTCCTTTTCAGCAAATACTTTTCTACACACCTCAGCTAAGGAAGGAATGAGGCAAGGTCATGTGAAAAATAAAAAAGCCTTGATTGCCGTACCTCAAATCTGAAAAATTACATTGCCCAGTCCCAGTAATAAATGAGCTACTGGATTCTCTGAGCAGCTCTCAAATAATTTACTGTCTCAGCAACAAATTTTATTATGTGGCTATTAGGAAAGCTATGTATTAACTTGTTAGTTCTTGAAGCAGACCCGTATACATTAAAATGTGTCAGTTGCTGTTCTTAAAAAAAAACTGATTTTCTGTTTTGTTTTGTTTTGTTTTGTTTTGGAGACAGGGGTCTTGCTCTGGTGCCTAGGCTGGAATGCAGTGGCACAGTCTCAGCTTACTGCAGCCTCAACCTGCTAGGCTCAAGCAGTCCTCCCACCTCAGCCTCCCAAGTAGCCAGGACTACAGGTGCACACCACCACATCCAGCTAATTTTTGTATATTTTTATAGAGATAGGGTCTCACCATCTTGCCAAGGCTGGTCTCAAATTCCTGAGCTCATGCAATCTGTCCACCTCAGCCTCCCAAAGTGCTGGGATTACAGGCATAAGCCACTGCGCCTGACCAATTTTCTTTTTAAATTTCAATAGATTTAGGGGTACAAGTGGTTTTTAGTTACATGGATGAATTGTATAGTGTTGAAATCTGGGTTTTTAGTATACCTGTCTTTCAAATAATGTACATTGTACCCAATAGGTAATTTTTCATTCCTTACCTCCTTCCTACTTTCCTCCTTCTGAGTCTTCAGTGTCCATTATACCTCTCTATAGGCCCCTGCATAACCATAGTTAGCTTCCACTTGTAAGTGAGAACATGATGACCTCCAATTTCATCCAAGTTGTTGCAGAAGACCTTATTCTTTTTTTATAGCTGAGTTGTATTCCATTATATATACACACACTATATATATAATATATACACATACCATATATATATGTACACCATGTATCTATAC
Source organism: Piliocolobus tephrosceles (assembly GCF_002776525.5). NCBI lineage: Eukaryota > Metazoa > Chordata > Mammalia > Primates > Cercopithecidae > Piliocolobus > Piliocolobus tephrosceles. Next base: position 171,747,887 of record NC_045434.1, read on the forward strand.
ATATACCATATGTATATATACCAATTTTTTTTTTTTTTTTTTTTTTTTTAATGAGACTAAGTCTCACTGTGTTGCCAGGCTGGAGTGCAGTGGAGCAATCTCGACTCACTGCAAGCTCCGCCTCCTGGGTTCACGCCATTCTCCTGCCTCAGCCTCCTGAGTAGCTGGGACTACAGGCGCCCACCACCACCACGCCCAGCTAATTTTTTGTATTTTTTTAGAGACGGGGTTTCACCATGGTCTTGATCTCCTGACCTCGTGATCCGCCCGCCTCGGCCTCCCAAAGTGCTGGGATTACAGGTGTAAGCCACTGCGCCCGGCCCATACCACATTTTCTTTATCCAGTCATTGGTTAATGGGTACTTAGGTTGATTCCATATCTTAGCCATTGTGAATTGTGCTGCAATAAACGTATGCATGCAGGTATCTTTTTGATACGACCTTTTTTTCCTTTGGGTACTCAGTAGTGGGATCGCTGGATCGAATGGTAGATCTACTTTTAGTTCTTAGAGGAATCTGAATACTGTTTTTCATAATTTACATTCCCACCAACAGTGTGTGAGAGTTCCTTTTCACTGCATCTGTGTCAACATCTATTATTTTTTGACTTTTTAATAATGGCTGTTCTGACTGGTGTAAGGTGGTATCTTGTGGTTTTAATTTGCATTTCCCTATGATTAGGGACATTGAGCATTATTTAATGTTTATTGGCCATTTGTATATCTTCTTTTGAAAAATGTCTGTTCATGTTGTTTCTCCACTTTTTAATGGGATTGTTTTTTTCTGGATGACTTGTTTGAGTTCCTTGCAGATTCTTGATAGTAATCCTTTGTCAGATGTATTTTCTCCCATTCTTTTGCTATGCAGAAGCTTTTTAGAAGCTTTTGGGTTTTATTTTGGGGCATGTGTGTGTGTCAGGGTCCTGGGTGTGTGTGTGTGTGTCTCAGTCTGTCACCCGGGCTGGAGTGCAGTGGCACAATCTCGACTCACTGCAACCTCGACCACCTGGGCTCAAGTGATCTTCTCACTTCAGCCTCCTGACTGAAGTAGCTGGGACTACAGGCTCATGCCACCATACCCAGTTAATTTGTTTTGTATTATCATTATTTTTATTTATTTTTTATTTTTTGTAGAGACTGGTTTCACCATGTTGCTCAGGCTGGTCTCCTGGGCTCATGGAAAGTATGATTTTCAATATAACTGTTTTCTCATTGTTTATGCAGACAGACAGATGTCAGTCATCATAGAATGTAGAGCAATTAAGAAGCAAGGCTCAGTCAGGCTGGAAATATGAAAAACAAGATGATATTAGACAAGTAGTTTAACATTTCCAGATCTTTTTCATCTATGAAAAGAGGGTGACTCACCTATTTGACCTGAGACCTTTGTCTGTAATATTCTGACTTGGATACAATTGTTTTCAGTAGAAAAATGTGAGGTAAGCAAGGGTTCATTTTTAAAATAAATTTTGGTGAAGTTCGATATAATATATCAGATTATAGCATAAGCATGCTACCCTTACCAGTTTGTGATAATCTGATCAGAGTGATTTTAGTGAGGTGTAGTGAAGAAGACGATAGTAATTTTCTACCTCTTTCATTTTGTAACAAGGAATATCTGTTAAAAGTTTATCAGTAGCTAAAAGCAAGACTATCGTACTGCTTTTTAAAAATCCAAACTACATAATGACAACTACAACAATTAATTAAGTACCTTCTTAATTAATTATATTGTCAGACACTATATAAATGTGTGAACTTAACTCTCTCTCTCTCTCTCTCTCTATATATATATATATATATATATAATTTAATCTTTTCCACAATTCTGCAGGGTAAATAGCAAGATCCCATCTCACATGTGAGGAAACTGTGTCTCAGAGAGGTTCTGTGAGGTCATTGCAATGGCTATACCAGATATAAATCCCAGTGCTACCTGTGCTTTTCTACCACGTAATGCTTTTTTTCCCATGATCTTGCCATGCTGAATGATTCAGCAACAGAAATGTATTAGATAACTATCTAGTGTGCAAAGTCCTGCAGGAGGTATAAGGGAAGTCCATGGGCCTTTTGGTTGAGGAACAAATAAACGTGAAATTCACCCAATCTTAGCGTTAGGGTTTAGACATGGCCTTAGCAGTACAACTGGCGGCCACTCAGGCCTTTTTTTCTATAACATGCTTAGCTGATGTTGCTCCAGCCTGTGCTTGAATATTGCCAAGACAAGGAAATGAAAGCTTCAAAAGATAGCTTTTTTTTTTTTTTTTTTTTTTTAGCTGCTCTAAAAACTGGAAATGTCTTTACTAAAATGCTGCTTCTTCTGTAGAGAACTTCTACAACTTTATCCTTTTTGGTTCTGGTTTTGCAGTTACCTGATATAAGCCTAACTTCTCTATTGCATTATAATAGCCTCTTATCAATGTAACCCTAGCTCTCATTAGTCCTACTTTCCCTGCCTCTTCCTACCAAATATAATTAGTTCTTTTCACTGTTCTTCATACAATAGTGTGTCTAGGCTCAGCCCCTTCTGAAGGTGCCAGGATCAAGCATAGTGCTCTAGAGGAGGTTTGGTGCTATGCAGAGTTCTATTCTGAGATTTTATTGTGGGCTTCTGTTGAACTCAGGGAATCAACTAAAACCCCATTGTTGTTTTCCAACTTGAGTTGATGCTAAACCAGATTTCTGCCATTCATTACTAATGCAGTTGATCGACAAGATTGTTTGGGGTTCAGATTCTGTCTATTGACCTTCACAAGTTTTATCACCCACAAATGAGTCTTAAGTCCTTATCATCTGTACTCCTGTCATCATTCTTGATAATCCTCTCGGTTCCTAGACATGTTCTCCAGAAAATTTTTCTTCTTCCTTGTATTTACATTTAGATGAGTCACTAATAGAAACTATATCACCTCATATATTTTGATTTCAAACGTCTGGCTCTGATCACTGCTTCCTACCACTCCTATTTATTTGTTCAGGTATCTCTGGTCCTAAAGACTTTTTTATCTCCTCATGCCTTCCAATCTGTTGACCTTTCTCACACGCCTTCTACGCTTTCCTATATCCAATTTTCATATTCCTCATCCTATTTAGATTTTGAGGTTCATCATTATAATTTTCTTATGATACTTTAAACTCTCTCTGTTACACTCATTTTGTTGGACCCACCTGTTCACCTTCTGTATTGCAGTTGAACACAGCTGGAGAAAATCGCACTGTCTTTTTTCTTCTCTTCTCTTCTCCTTTTTCTCTCTCTCTCTTTTAAATAAATGCAAGCTTCAAATAAGCACACAATAATGCTGGGCAAGCCTACTGGGATTTGGGATTCTCTAGGTAGTTTTCTTCACCTGAATGAGATATCTATTTCATACTACTCTTCATTCCGCAAATATATCGTTTCCCTCTCTACCTCCCCTTCCCAGCTTCCCCCACTAGTTGCTTGAGAATAAAAGAAGTTATCAGAAAGACAGAAATTAGCCCATTTTTCTGTCCTGTCTATATACTCCTTCAGAAAGGTCTGATTAACCTTTCTAGAGAAGGCTTCACCATCATTCTTTTTCATAGCACCCTCCTAGAATTTTCCATAATAAGCCATTCCTTTTGCTTACTTTAAAATTTATTTTATATTTCTTCCAATGAATATAAGCCTTATAAGGATAAGAGTTATATCAATCTTTTCCACTTTTATTTCTTATTAAAATGCTAAATAATTATTTGTTGATGTTATAAGAATTTAGAACATCATGATGATTAAGAATATAAATGAGCTTTGGATTTATTCAGACCAGGATTGGAATTGTAGTTATGCCACTAGGCCACCATAATGACTGTGGGTGAGTTGCTTAAACCCTCTAGCTACAGTTTTTTGTTTGTTTGTTTTGTTGTTGTTGTTGTTTTGAAACGGAGTCTCACTCTGTTGCCCGGTGTGGACTGCAGTGGCACAATCTCAGCTCACTGCAACCTCCACCTTCCAGGTTCAAGTGATTCTCCTGCCTCAGCTTCCTGAGTAGCTGGAACTACAAACTCATGCTACCATGACTGGCTAATTTTTTTGTATTTTTAGTAGATACGGGGTTTCACCATGTTGGCCAGGCTAGTCTCAAACTCCTGACCTCAGGTGATCCGCCCACATTGGCAACCCAAAGTGCTGGGATTACGAGCATGCGCCGCCACACCTGGCCTGCAGTTGTCATACCATGAAATGGAAATAAAACTACATTCCTAAGAGAGTTATTAGAATTAAATGGGATGATTGATTTTAAAGTCTGGTGCAGAGTAAGTGCTCAGTGCATTTATCTACATGTAAATATTTTATTTGTCTCAGATATTTATGAAAATGTTAACAGGACAAAGCCAGCTAGTAAACTATTTGAGACTACTCTCAATTTGGTAGCATTCTATAGATTCAATATTTTGATGACAAATGAACTTATCTACCTTATCCTGTATTTCTGAATCTTATCTAAAGGATCTTTTGGAACACCTTTTATATGCCTTACTGAAATCCAGATAGTCAGAACTTATGGAATACTGATGCATTCTCAGTCTAGGAAACTCACAGTTAGTTTTGGGAATAGTATGTTCCTAATGGCCTGTGCTGCCTGCCGTTCATCACTACTGTATTCTAATTATTCATAAACCATCTTTCTAAGTGACTTTTTAAAGTTTTGTAGGGTACTGTGAGCAAGTGTACTGGTTTATACATTTTAAAATTATGGTATTTACATGTTTTTAAGGACACAGATTCCTCATGACAGTTATTTCATTATCATTAATTTTAGCTTTTTACTATCTCATCCATTCTACCATCTATTCATTTCTTTATCCAAAAAAGTATGCGTTAAGATGTGTACCATATGTGTACCATATACTGTGTACTATATACCATTAAACTGTGTACCATAACTGTGTGCCATATAGTGTGCTTGAATTGGGAAAATTCTTGCTCCTCTTATATTCTCTCTCTGTATATCTGTCTGGGGTTTTTTTCCATTTAGCATTTACAGTTTGCCTCCTTTAAAAAATTGATATAATCTCTATACATAATCTCATAATCTCTGTACATACAATATAAAATAGGAAAATAAAAAATAAAATTGGATGTAAACCAATTAAAAGTAGCAAATAGATACATTTATAAGAACCTGAGTTGAAGTTTAGCTCTAGAATTCCAGTAGGTAAAGGAGAGAAAGAAAATGTCTTAGGCATATAATCACTTTTTCATCTGTCCATTCCATATATATATATTGTATTTCTCTTATGTGCCAGATCATACACCTGAGAGCATTTACATTTTACCATTTATGGTTCTCGTCTGACATATGGAATCATAATAGTTCTTCTCAAGATTTCCTGACACTGAAGTCAAGGGAGAATTTTGTTGCATGATTTTATTTGAGAGTCCATAGGTAAAGTAATAGACAATAAACTTATGTTGTTTTGCAGAAGACAGATTATTTTAAATAGACTTTTAAAATATAAATCCCCTGTAAAAGCAGAGGCCTTTGTATTTAATCTTTTTTTCAATAATGATAATTCTTTAGGGAATTTAGGTGATGTGATCCTTAAATACTCCTTTTTGATTACCTAACTCATAACAGATATAAAGTTTAGAGGAAAAGCCTACACAGTCAACCTGTCTATTCAACGCTTTGTGTTAAACATCAGCTGTCTCAAATGAGCCATAATAAATGCTGGGTTACAATCAGCTCTTGCTTGAAAGCTTTGATGAGTGACTAAGATGCCAATATTCTGTTTTCCTGGTCACTTATCTGTTAAAGACTTTCCTCCTGTGGGTGAGATTGCAACTGAAGCACTCCTACTTTTTTTTTTTTTTTTTTTTTTTGAGCCGGAGTCTCGCTCTGTCCCCAGGCTGGAGTGCAGTGGCGCCATCTCGACTCACTGCAAGCTCCGCCTCCCGGGTTCACGTCATTCTCCTGCCTCAGCCTCCTGAGTAGCTGGGAATACAGGTGCCCGCCACCACGACCGGCTAATTTTTTTGTGTTTTTAATAGAGACGGGGTTTCACTGTGTTAGCCAGAATGGTCTTGATCTCCTGACCTCATGATCCACCCGCCTTGGCCTCCCAAAGTGCTGGGATTACAGGCGTGAGCCACGGCGCCCGGCCATGCACTCCCACATTTTTATATCCACTAGGGTGATCATTGTTTTCAAATACATAAGGACATTGTGTGTAAATGTCAAGGTTCCAAGAGAAACCAACCACCCCTGAAATAAATGATGCTGAAACATTTTATATAATGATAAAATCATGAAGTGTCCAAATTTGGCTGGGCGCAGTGGCTCATGCCTATACCCCAGTTACTTAAAAGGATCCATTGAACCCAGGAGTTTGTGACCAGCCTGGGCAATATAACAAGACTGTGTCTCTTATTTTTATTTTTATTTATTTATTTTTTTTGAGATGGAGTCTGGCTTTGTCACCCAGGCTGAAGTGCAATGGCGGGATCTCAGCTCACTGTAACCCCCACCTCCCCGGTTCAAGCAATTCTCCTGTCTCAGCCTCCCGAGTAAGTGGGATTACAGGTGCCCACCAGCCTGCCCGGCTACTTTATGTATTTTTAGTAGAGACGGGGTTTCACGGTGTTGGCCAGGCTGATCTTGAACTGACCTCGTGATCTGCCCACCTCAGCCTCCCAAAGTCCTGGGATTACAGTCGTGAGCCACCATGCCCAGCCTTAAATTTTGTTTTTTTTAAAACTTAGCTGGGCATGGTGGTGCACGCCTGTAGTAGTCCCAGCCACTCGGGAGGCTGAGGCAGAAGGATCACTTGAGCCCAGGAGTTCAAGCCTTCAGTGAACTATGATCATGCCACTGCACTCCAGCCTGGGCAACAGAGTGAGACCCCATCCCTTTAAAAAAATCCAAAAACGAAAACAAAAACAAAGTCTCTAAATTTGGCAGCTAGAAAAAATTAGAGAACATGACAATGTTAAATATATAGATAGATTTAAAGTAGAGATACATATACTTTAAATCTCTGCTCTGAGTAGGACATTATCTTACAATGATGTTGGTGCATATTCTAGAAGTTATGCAGCAGTATAATACAGTGGCAAGCATGGTGTAAAGAATAACTTCCTGTTTAGTGATCTGAGTCTGAGATTGGTGCTGTAACTTATTTTAGGAAACATTTCACCATATCCTTAATTTGGAGAGATGGGGGTGGAAAAACCAATTTTCACTCTGAAGCACATAAAAAGAAAGAAAAAGGAGTAGTATTTATTAATCCACAGACCAATTCCAAAAGTAGGTATCATTATCTTCGTTTTATAGATGAGAAAGCTGAGGCCCTTAAATTATTGAAAGAAACAGCTAATTTACAAAATCAGATTTGTTCAAATCCATAGTCTTTGTTCTTCCCACAATACTATACTGCTTGCAGTAATTCCTAATTTCTCTAATATATTAATATTTGGATATTTTACACCTTTTCTAAGTCACATTTTCAGTCAGTGGGTGGAGACAGGATGAAATTGTGTAAAAAGTGCAGTTTGCTAAAAATCAGACAGTAAGTTTAGAATCATATACTTGTGGACCAACACCTGCTTATTTTGAGGGTTCAAGTGACCTGTGGAGGTGGAAACACAGTGAAAAGGGCCCTGAAACTTAATTATTCACACTGACTATCTTTGAATTAAACTGATTTCAAAAGTAGTTGGAAGAGAAAAAGGAAGATTGTACAATCAACATTGTCATAGTGAAGATAAAGGGTATTGAAGCATGAATTGGCCCATTCATGCAACAAATATAGTAGGTGCTAGGAATGCAGAGGTGAGTAAGCGATGGTTCTTCTTCTACTAGCTGTCCTAGGAGTTGCACCGTACATCATCAAGTTCTCCCTGACTTCTAAGCACCCATTCCTTTCTCTGATTTTCCCCAGCACTTCATCTGAACCACTAAATCTAGACCCCAGTAATAAACTAGATTACATTTACTGTTTGGGGGCCTTGATTTATCAAAGGCAAAATATTCTTATTATGCTAAAGACAAAAACCATGTCTTATCTCGTCATATATTTGGTGAGCCCTCACAAATATTTATTTATTGATAAAAGACAAAACACAGAAGAAATGTTATATGGCATTAAACATAAATTGGCTCTCTTATTCAGGCCCTGGAAAATGAATCTTTTCTTTACATTACTACAGAAGGAATTTCTACATTTGATAAGAGATTGAATTAGATGTTCTCTATTATCCCTCCTAAGAGTCTGTGATCAACACTTGAGAAAAAGTAAACACCCTTTTTATGAAGAAATTTTCAAGTTCTTAAAATAAATGTTTATGTTCTTAGTGGTAAGAAAAAGCCAATTATTATTTATGATTATTGTTCCTCAAAAAAATTAGGATAAATTAGTCTCCTATAGATTAGCTATACCATTGTTATTAAACTTTCAGTGCCTCAAAGTCTTTTGCATTTGAGTGATTTATAGATGGAAACAAGGAGAAAGATTAAGAAATTACATGGCTTTTGCTGGGCTCGGTGGCTTACACCTGTAATCCCAGCACTTTGGGAGGCCGAGCACCTGAGGTCAGGAGTTCGAGACCAGTCTGACCAACATGGACAAACTCTGTCTCTACTAAAAATACAAAATTAGCCGGGCGTGGTGGCACATGCCTGTAATCCCTACTCGGGAGGCTGAGGCGGAAGAATCACTTAAACCTGGAAGGTGGAGGTTGAGGTGAGCCGAGATCACACCATTGCACTACAGCCTGGGCAACAAGAGCAAAACTCCATCTCAAAAAAAAAAAAAAAAATTACATGGCTTTTTAAAAGTCTACTAATCTATTGAGATAATTTAACAGTTTACTATTACAGGAAGCCTCAGGCAGATGAGATATGCTTTTTTAAGTTATATTCTCCCAAAATCTCATCCTGTGTTTTCTTAAAATTACCTTTGGTTTGTGTTCTCCAACATGCATACAATATGTGCATTTGCATGGTGAGGCATTTTACTGCCCATTTAGAAAAAAATTTGAGGTCAGGATGTAGTGGCTCATGCCTGTAATCCCAGCACTTTGGGAGACTGAGGCCAGTGGATTGCTTGAGCTCATGAGTTCAAGACAAGTCTGGGCAATGCGGTGAAACCCATCTCTACAAAAAAAATACAAAAATTATCTGGGCATGGTGGCGCTAACCTGTAGTCCCAGCTACTTCAAAGGCTGAGGTAGGAGGATCACTTGAGCCCGCAAGGCAGAGGTTGCAATGAGCCAAGATCACACCACTGCAAAAAAGATGGATTTGAACAGAAAACTCATATAAAATAGAAAAATGTGATTAACACTGTTAAAGGTTTGGGATTACATGCAGTTTTTCTTTATGTAAGAGACTTGCTCTTTTACCAGTTTTATGATTGGCTAACACATTCACATTAATCAAAATTCAAAGGCATAAAAAGGTATCTAGTAAAAAGTTTCCTTCTTAACCCGGTATTTATGTGACCCTCACCAGAGGCAATGTTCTTATTTATCCATCCAGAGGTTTATTTTGTATATAGACAAATTAATGGCCGGACTCAGTGGCTCACGCCTGTAATCTCAACACTTTGGGAGGCTGAGGCAGGCGGATCACAAGGTCAAGAGTTCGAGACCAACCTGACCAACATGGTGAAACCCCCATCTCTACTAAAAATACAAAAATTAGCCAGATATGGTGGCGCGTGCCTGTAATCCCAGCTACGCAGATAGCTGAGGCAGGAGAATCATTTGAACCCAGGAGGCGAAGGTTGCAGTGAGCCAAGATTGCACCACTGTACTCCAGCCTGGGCGACAGAGCGAGACTCTCACACCAAAAAAAAAAAAAAAAGAAACCAAATTAATATATATTTATTTTTCCCCAGTTTTACACAAATGGTAAACACAATTTAATACCTTCCTTTTATCACTAACATTACTTCATAAAGATATTCCATACCAGTTAATAAAGAAATCTATTTAATGGCTACATAGTATCTCTTTAAATTCCATAATATACTATAATTTTATTTAACCAAGATTGATTGATTTAGACACAGGGTCTCACTCTGTTGCCCAGGCTGGAGGGCAGTGACATGATCATGGCTCACTATAACCTCAAACTCCTGGCCTCAAGCGATCCTTCTGCCCTAGCCTCTCAAGTAGCTGGGACTATAGGCATATGACACCATGCCAGCTAATTTTTTTCTTTTTTGTAGAGGCAGGTCTCACTTTGTTATCCAGGTTGGTCTTCAGCTCCTGGGCTTAAGTAATTTCCTCCCCCCACCTTGGCCTCCCACAGTGCTGGGATTACTGGTGTGAGCTACTGCATCCAATTATTGATGGATTACACCTAGTATTCTGCTGTTAACAAACATCCAGTAACTGTGTACATAGGTGATTTCCACATGAAAATACATCTATAGACTAAATGCTTAGTTAAGAGTATGTATGCATTTATCATTTTAATTGGCAAATTTCCCATGAAGGAATTGTATCAATTTCACTTATACTAACAGTGTATAGTAGTGGCTTTTTCCTGGTTTTCCTGTAACCTTGCCAAAGCCAGTTTTGTTTTTTTTTTCTTTACTAATCTGACAGGTGAAAAAAATTTTTTTTTCTTTTTTCTTTTTTTTTTTTTTTTTGAGACGGAGTCTTGCTGTGTCTCCTGGGCTGGAGTGCAGTGGCCGGATCTCAGCTCACTGCAAGCTCCGCCTCCCGGGTTGACGCCATTCTCCTGCCTCAGCCTCCTGAGTAGCTGGGACTACAGGCGCCCGCCACCTCGCCCGGCTAGTATTTTTGTATTTTTTAGTAGAGACGGGGTTTCACCGTGTTAGCCAGGATGGTCTCGATCTCCTGACCTCGTGATCCGCCCGTCTCGGCCTCCCAAAGTGCTGGGATTACAGGCTTGAGCCACCGCGCCCGGCCTTTTCTTTTTTTTAAATATAGCTTTAGGCAGGCATGGTGGCTCACACCTGTATAATCCCAGCAATTCGGGAGGCCGAGGCAGGGGGATCACTTGAGATCAGGAGTTCAAGACCAGCCTGGCCAACATGGTGAAACCCCATCTCTACTAAAAATACAAAAATTAGCCAGGCATGGTGGCACGTGCCTATAATCTCAGCTATTTGGGAGGCTGAGGCAGGAGAATCACTCAGGAGGCAGAGGTTGCAGTAAGCTAAGATGGCGTCACTGCCCTCCAGCCTGGGTGACAGAGCAAGACTCCATCTCCATCTCGAATATACATATGTAGCTATTAGAAGCAAATTCAGTATATGTAATTTTGCATATCTTTTTAACATACTTATGTGCTATTACTGTGTCCATTTCTAGAAACTTTCTTTATATATTTTTTGTTTATCTTTTACTTACTGGTTTGTAAGAATTATATATATAATGAGTAAATGAGCTTCTTTTTTGTGGTTTGGAATTCAGAAAATTTCCCCATTTGTTATTTATCTTTTGGCCTAGTTATGGTGTTTTTGTTTTTGTTTTTTTCTGTGGTGGATGTGTGTGTGTGTGTCTGTGTGTGTGTTTTACCATGTAAGCTTAGTAAAACTCATCAATATTTCTCTTTTATGCTTAACTCTGCTCCAGCTATAGTAACCTCCTTGTTACCTTTCAAATATGCTAGATACTTTCCGACTTCAAGGTCTTTTATTTGCCATTCTCTACACCTGAAATTCTCTTCCCTGAGATAAATATTTCATTTCCTCCTTCACCTCTTTTGAGTCTTTGATCAAATGTCAGCGTTTCATTGAGACTTTCCCTGACCACTCTATTTTATATTACAACTTCCCCTTCCCTGCTTTGTTTTCCCTCCGTCACATGGAGCTCGCAGACTTTTGAGGTATTTATTAGTATGTTTTCAGATCAGATTGGCGTTTACCCATACAAATGAAGCGAGTGAGAATGAATATTTTTAAAGTGGTTGCCTCAGGAGACTAGACCCTTGGTCCAGTGAAGCTATCATTACCCAAAACATTTTTATGATGACTTCTTTTAAGAACTGCCTTCAGAGATAGATTAAAGCCTTACAAAGAAAGTCCTGTGTCCAGAAAGCAATGTGTCTCAAAGTGTGGCCGTTAATCACTTGCATCAAAATTACCTGGGGTGGGGTTGGAGACCTATTAAAAAGGCTGTTTCCTGAACCTTACCCCAAATCTATTGCATCACCTTCTCTGGGGGAATGGGGCTCAGGAACTTGCCTTTTAAGTAAATTCCCTAGGTGATTTATAGGCCACTAAAGATTGAGGATCACGACCGTTACCTTTAGTTTCCCCTAGCTTAGTCATACACTCTGTTTTCCTAACTTAGTTTAGTTTAAACCAAAGATTTAGGATTATGCAATGGTTTGAGTGTCCCCACGAAAACTCATATGGGAACCTTAATTCCTAGTGTGGAAATATTGGGAGGTGCAACCTTTAAGAGGTGGAGCCTAATGGGAGATGTCTGGGTCATGGACCCACCATGTCCTTGGCTGTTTTCATGGTAGTGGGTTCTCCCTCTTGTTCTCATTAAGCTAGTTTAGTAATCCCAGGAATGGATTTCTTCCCAGGAGAGCAAGTTGTTATAAAGAGAGGATGTCCTTTCCACATGGGTCCACTTCCCCCTTGACCTTTCGCCATGTTATGATTAAATATAAGTGTATTTAAAAGAAAATAGTGATTTTAGTTTTGTATCCAGTTGTAAATGTTTAAAATTTTGTAGTATTGCACAAATGTAGCATCTATAATGTATTGTCTTATTTTCTAAATATTGATACCTGCCCATTCATTTTCTGAATGAAAAAAAACAAAACAAAACAGTGACAGTGTTTGTTTAGTCAACAAATCTTTGCTACCGTATCTTCCTGTGCAAAATAAAGTCTCTTAGTGCTGGCCTGTAGGTATAAACTGTCATTTTTCATCCTAAAAGAAATGATGATAAAAGTATTAAATATTATTATGCATTTAATAATAGTAAAATAGCGACCAATTTTAAGGGCCTACCATATTTTAGGCACAAGTCCAAGTGTTCTCTGTATCTTATTTTGTCCTTACAAGAAGACAAGTGTTTTAAAGATAAGTGTTATTCACACTTTATACCTGAGGCTCCTTTAAACTCATGGGAATCACACTGAAATGTAGTAATCAGGAACCCTTAAATAGAGTAGTTGACAGTTTGGTGCCTTCTAATTTTTATCAAATATTCTTCCTTTTACAGCACCTGGTATATGGTAGGTAGGCAGTGAGCATTTGTGGAATTTCACCTCCCTTCCCCTGAATTGCTAGGTTCCATTTAATATATATTTTATGTTACAGTACAGCTTGGTGAAAGTCAGTGACTTAGGTAATTATGACTTAAGTTGAAAGAAATTAAACAATATCCTGTTTTGAATTTAAACAAGATTACTTTTTGCCATATCTGATTTATTAGTAATCCTGGTTTCCATTAACAAGATAGAAATATCTATGCTTCAGCAATGAAAAATTTTGCAAGTGATTAATATATGCTAACCATCAGATATTCTGTTTATATTTCTCTCCAAACTTTAAATTAAAACCATTTCGTCTTGTCTTACCAGTTTTCTAATAGCAAGAACTGGAAAATATAAAAGTATATCTGACTTACGATTAACTATTTCGTTTCGCTCATTGCCTCAACCCTTCCTTCTTCCTTCTCTCCCTTCTTCCCTTGTATCATTCCTTTATTCTTTGTCTTTTCAAATTTGTAATTTTAGCATTTGGCCTTGGGTTGATTTGGCAACTTGTTAGTCCTGTCCTCAAATGTTATATGATGGGTAGGCTGTTTGATTTATTCAGAAACTTTATTATTTAAAAACAGAGCCATTTCCCTTTGTTATAGAATGGTTTGCCCTTGCTTCCCCACAGTTGGGTTTGAGATTGCAGGAATTTACTTGTGGAAACTATTTATCCCTTCATGACATCTAACTCTGATGAATGCCTTGTGCAGTTGGTTGACAGCTTTGGCCCTGCCACTGGATGCACTGGTACACTTTTATCTCTTCAAAAAGAAGAAAATACCACAATTATGAGAACCACACATTTTCTCTTAAAATGACTGGTTTTTCCCCCGTCTATTTTCCTTCTAATGTTGTGAACTGAATTTTTTGCTGCTGGTAGTGTGTTATGAATGGTAGCCCTGTGCATGAATGATCTTGGCAGGAAGAAGCAGAGTCTCCTAGCCACGAAAAAGATTTGACATCTGTGCTGTGAAGTACTACCTTGTTAATTATAATGGAATGAACTGACAAGTAGGAATTTCTACAATTTCATACTGTCCATTGACCCCACAGGCTTTTGATGATTGCAATTTGAAAATCTCAAACATAATTCATATTTTGGGAAGATTGATCAGATTAATTAAAATTTTAAGTCTCTCTTTGATTAGAATAAATTGTTGGTTAAGGCTACCATAAAGTGTCAGCTGGCTGTGTGATCCCTGTGTATCTCCCAACTACTTCCAAAAAATTAGAGTGATTTTCCAGTAACTTGTAGAAAACTGATCACTTTGTTTTTTTTTTATAATTTATTGAATGGCTGTGTGCTTTGAGATCTGCACCTCAAATGTGCTTTGTATAGTGGTGAAAGTTTTGTTATATAATATTTTATACCCAATAAGATACCTGTATTTTCATAATTATTTTATCTTCTTGCTCATTTTCACAAAAAGAATATGGGAAGTACGCAATTTCCAGGCAAAATTATCTTGAGATGGAATTCTTAAAATCATTAAACTTGCCTGCTTTTCCCTTTTATGTCTCTCTCTCTCCCTTTCCTTCCTTCCTTTCTTTCTTTCTTTCTTTTTTTTTTTTTTTTTTGGTGGGTATCCTGTTTAGCTAGTACTTAATAGCACTTATGGGCAGGTAATTTGTTATATCTGCTTAATTAATCCAATCAGTGTGAAAGCAACAAGGACTTACTCCCTTTCGCGGGAAATGACGTTCCAACTATTTTTTTTTTTTGACATCTTTTATTTTAGAGGTTGCCAATGATCAGGTCAGAGTCAAAACTGACTTAAAATATTTTTTAAAAAAAAAGCACAACAATATCCTAATTTCCTAGTCTCAAGATCTGTACATCCCCATCGATAAGTTAAGCTATGTGGGTGTGAAATTTGGCATAGAAGGTTAGGCTGCTTGAGCACCTTTTATCCCATCATAGTTGTGGAATGTGAGAATTTGAATTTTCATGGTGGCACTGATATGAAATTGCCATGAGGTCTGGTTATTGCTCTTCTAAGTGTGTATTTAAACCTGCCTTCCAGTGAACTTATTGCAATGGTGCTAACTTAACACTCTTGCCCACAGTTCTAGTTGCCCTTAACAGCACCTACTTTCTATAGTCAAAGCACAGATTTTTATGGAGGATTCAGTCTAAATTTCTGAGATGAAATGTAGAGAGAAAATGTATTGGCTTTAAAAATTAAGAGGTTTGATTCTGTTTTGAATTTGGATATCAAATGAGTCTGAACGCATGACATTTTGATGCCGTTTGTCTTTTCAAATAGATTTACCTTCTAATGCATGTGATGACAGGACTTTGCTCATCAGCTAGAACATACATTTCAGAGGAGTTGTTACCTAAAATATTATCATAAGGCATAAGAAAACACACGATTTAAGTTGCCTTTCATGAACATAATTAAGAATTAATAAGCCAGTACCAGTGGCTAGTCCCCAGAATTTCCACTGTTTTGCCTTTTGTGACCTGTGTTATTAAAAGTCCATTATTTTTACAGACTTTATTAAATTGGATCTTATTAAAGCATTCTATATTTGCATTTGGTCTTTCATAATTCATTATTATTATGACATTTACTTTTTACCATCAGATCTGAAAACATATCATAAGCTACCCTTTTCTCTTGAAAGAAATGCTAATTTCAAACAGTCCTCTAATAGAAGAGAAAAGCTTTATCAGTTTTTTCATTTATTCCAGATCGTGTTAAGAATACTAATGCTAGACTTCAGTATGCTAATATCTTAGAGCTTTTTTTGGTCAAAAGCTTAGAATTATTATTTTTATCTCACGCTGAGTATGAAACTAGAAGACCTGCTACTACTGGAGAAAACATAATTGTAAAGTACAGTTCTTGATTCTAAAGACTTGTGAAAATGTTGCTAAAATCTGTTTTTTAGGATGATGCTAGTCAGTCTGTCTTTGTACAATGCTATATTATTCTATTTAAGAAATTTTATCCTCTTGAAATTAATTTAGTTTATTTTTCTCATAGTTTAAGGGTAATGTTGTAGTGTTTAAAACTAAGAATCCTGCCGGGCGCGGTGGCTCACACCTGTAATCCTAGTACTTTGGGAGACCAAGGCAGGTGGATCATGAGGTCAGGAGTTCAAGACCATCCTGGCCAAGATGGTGAAACCCCTGCCTCTACTAAAAATACAAAAAAAAAAAAAAAAATTAGCCAGGTGTGGTGGTGGGAGCTTGTAATCACAGCTACTCAGGAGGCTGAGGCAGAAAATGCTTGAACCCAGGAGGCAGGGGTTTCAGTGAGCTGAGATCACAACACTGCCCTCCAGCCTGGGCAGCAGAGAGAGATTCTGTCTCAAATAAAAAAAAAAAGAAAGAAAGAAAGACGAAGAATCCTATGCTGTCAGCCCCAGACAGCATTTAGGGTATGCTTCCTGCTTTTCTATGTGATAATCACTTCTGTATCATGTCAGATATGTTTGAAAACTCAATATAGCAAGATTTTACATACTGATATCAGGCAGGCTGTCTAATTTAACATAACTAACAACACAATGAGTTCTTTGTTGAAGTACTACTAAATCTATTAAACTACAAAGCAAAACTTACTTTGTATTTTGTCTCCTTTTAGATTTCTGACTATGTGCAATAGACACTTTGGCAGTGTTGTGGCACAAACCATTCGAACTCAAAAAACAGATCAGTTTCCACTTTTCCTGATTATTATGGGAAAGCGATCATCTAATGAAGTGTTGAATGTGATACAAGGTAAAGTACATGTCACAAGGAGAGTAAAGCCTTCTTGGTATGTGATAACTTTATAGTTTTTCCACCAAAGCTGACAATATTTCTATTAGTAAATTTGCATTTGAAAATATAGAACATCCTGAAAAATGTCTTCAAAAAGTATAGGTGCTATAAAAAATAATATGCTGCGGCTGGGCGCGGTGGCTCAAGCCTGTAATCCCAGCACTTTGGGAGGCCGAGACGGTCGGATCACGAGGTCAGGAGATTGAGACCATCCTGGCTAACATGGTGAAACCCCGTCTCTACTAAAAAATACAAAAATACTAGCCGGGCGAGGTGGCGGGCGCCTGTTGTCCCAGCCACTCGGGAGGCTGAGGCAGGAGAATGGCATAAACCCGGAAGGCAGAGCTTGCAGTGAGCTGAGATCTGGCCACTGCACTCCAGCCTGGGCGACAGAGTGAGACTCTGTCTCAAAAAAAAATATATATATATATATATATATATGCTGCATGAAAATCTAACAGAAACATCTTAATAAAATTGCACAACCCTTGGGACACAGGATGTTCAAGTTAAACGTTCAGAATTGCTAAATTCTATAATCTAGCAATTAGGACATAATCAGTTGTGAAGTACTTAATTTCTATTTATATTGATTTATTGTTATAATGTTGATTAATTGAAAGAAATACTTATCTTTAGTTATCTAGAAAATCTAGTCACTGCATATTGAAGATTGAATTTTTCACAATGACAATTGTTTCTTCTTATTTGTATGATTCCATGTTTAGGGTGCAACCCTGAAGCAGGAAACTGTCGGATGCCTGTGAATTTAACCACAGTGCATATTCTTTACCAAAAAAGAAGTGAATGATTTTGTTTTGTTTACTGTTACTAATACACTCTAGGGGTTGGTGTAAAATATTACCTTGTTCATTACAAAGCTTAGGTTGAACAGTATATCTTCTCTATGCCACTGGGGAAAAGGTTTTTCAAGTGCCTCAAGCTAAAACTGTATCTGAGACACTGATTTCTGCCTCCATTTAAGTCTGGTTGGGAGGAGGGGATAAGTGTAAATTGCAGTGCCTTTAAAACCCAAATAAAACCAGACCTCTAGCATTTTATGTTTTCTCTATAACTAGAGCATTCAATTTTATAAACAGTGTTTAAAAATACCTCCAGGGGAACTGATTTGCATAGGGTAAATGGATAATGAAGATAACACTTCATTCCTGCTTTCCCTGTCAGAGGCAACATTGCAAGAACTAGTGGTTCTCAAGGTGTGGTTTGTAGACTTCAGACTAGACCCTTTTAGGGTATCTGTAAGGTCAAAATTATTTTCCTAACTGTAATAAGACTTTTTTTTTTTTTTTTTTTTTTGCCTTTTTTACTGTGTTGACATTTGCACTAGTGGCTCAAAAGGAATGGTTTATAAAAATTCTTGGCACCTTAGCACGAATCAAAGCCATAACACAAAACTGTACTAGTAGCCATATTCTTCATTGCCATGTATTTAGTTAAAAAAGAAAAGAAAAAGCCTTAAGAATGTCCTTGATGAAGCAGTAAAAATTATTACTTTTATTAAATTTTAACTCTTTTAATAGTTTGTATGGCACAATGGGAGGTAAGGGTAAAGCACTGCATACTAAAGTATACTGGTGGTCTCGAAGAAAAGCACTGGTGTGGTTGCTTACACTGAACTACTTGATTTATTTCTTATAGAAATTATTTTTACTTGAAAATATTACTGACAGACAAACTATGCATATGTAGCCTAGGTAGTTGCCAGACGTTTTCTGTGATTTTTTTTTTAATATTCTGTAATGAAGTGTGTCAGCATTCAGCAGAGAAATACATAACCCAGTGAACCAATGTTTTACAAATGACCAGTGCATATTATAAAATCATATACAGATAAAAGATCCTTTCAAAGGGCAATAGATTTTAATGTAACGGAGTACACAGATTTCATTGATATGGTTTCAAATTCCATGTGCATCTAATTTGAAGAAAACTTACACTTCTCAGTTTAAGTGTAGTATCAAAGAATATCCACATTTATCTATGAAAATACTTCTCCCTTTTCCAACTACATATCTTTGTGCGACCGGATTCTCTTTGTAAATTTCAATCAGTACAAGATATTGTAACTGGTTAGTGTAGATGTCCAAGAATACAGAATACAGTTGTTTTCTATTAAGCACACACATTACAGAGATTTGCAAAAATGTTACAGTGCTGCTCTTCTCACCTTTTTCTGTTGGAAAATAGTCATGTTTCATAAAAATGTAATATTTATATTAACATGTAATGGGTTTATTATTGTTACTTTTAAATGGATTTATGAATTTATTTTAAATATTTCTATTTTAATTTCTAACACAGTAAATGTTAATAGCCATAATCCACATAAACAAAAGTTATTTGGGTATCTCAGTAATTTTTAACAGTGTAAAGGGGTCCTGAGACCAAAAAGTTTGAGAACTGCTGCAATCAACTATAAAGAGTAAGTTTGCCCTGAACTGCATTAACTAGTACACTTTTTCTCTGCCTTTGATCAATAAGGGCTTAAGTATGAAGTACCTACAAGTTCAGCTTGGCCGTGGATCCTTCCAGTTAGGGCTAAAACATAGCTCATAAGTAGTAACTTAAGCCTAAAAATTAATGGCCAGTATGTAGTCAACCTATACAACTGTAGTATTTTCCCACTGATGATTCCAGTATACTCCATATAGTACCCATTTCCCATGCTCTGAGTCTTAGTCACTACAGTTTTTAAATAAAACATAGAAACCCAGAGACTTGTCCAATAATAAAATCTGCATTGGCTAGGTGTGGTAGCACATACCTATAATCCCAGCTACTTGGGAGGCTGAGGTGGGAGGATCACTTGAGACCTGGGCAACAAAGGAGACCCTGTCTCAAAAGAATAAAATATCTATATTGAAGGTGCTCCTAAACTTCTTTTGTCATCTGTCATATCTATTAATATTAACTACCAACGATTTGTGTATACTTTACATTATCTCCACTCCTTCTAAGAACATTACATACTGTTATCTCCATTTTGAGAAAAGAAAATTGATCCTTAGAGAGCTACAGTCCATTTATTCACTTGTTTATTTGTTTACTGAATAAATATTCATCAAAACCTTTGTCATGTGCCAGACAATTTCCAGGTACTAGATTATATAGCTTATAAGTAATGGAATTAGAGTTAAAACTCTAACTATAAAACCAGTTCTGTTTTCTTAATGCCAAGATAACGTTTGTCCTGTAGCTCATTTACTGAGTGAGTAGTACTGATGTGAACAAATTAGATCATTTCTTTTGCCAAGGACCATAGATGTTCCCTAAACCCATGCTGCCAATGGTCATAAGGATAATTAGGGAAAGCACCATTGAAAGATCATGCCCTCTGGGAAAATGCCAGCAAGAATGCTTGGTCTTTATTGTCCTGTTGGTGGCCATTTCGTTAATGGGGAAGAAGATCCCTTCTCAAGCCATGGAGAAAACCTAACTCTTTCTGCCTGTAGGTTTGAGAGAAGAGAATTGTCATATCTTTATATATCCTCATGACTTTTTCTCTTGTAGGTACGTCCCAAGCAAATAACAATGACTTACATGTATGTGTTCAGGAAATGGCATATATGTGCTATATGTTTGTTATGGACTTGGTCAGGGAATAAAATGACATTAAGGAAAATCAAACATTTAAAATATCTTCTTTATAAAGATCATAAGAGTCATTTAAAAGCAGCTGAAAGGGAGAAATATTAATTGGGCAAAAAAAGAAATCATTTTTTTCAGTAATTGAGTTACTGTTTGTTTCACCAGAGGATTTTTGGTGATAGAAGATAATTCTAAATAAGGTCATAGACTGAGGTGGGTGGCAAAGAGGCCAGGCTTCGAGTCAGCCTCTTCTGGTTTCAGATTCTGACCTCACCACTTAACCAGCTTGACCTTAGTCAGACAGGTTTTTTTGAGCTCTCTGCGACTCATTTTTCTTCTCTTTAAAACTAAGTCATAATGAATCCTTCGTAGAATTGTTGTACAGATTAAATGAGATACTATAGAAGTGCTTAGCCTAATCAGTGATATGTAAACAACTGGTAGTTGTTGCTAGTGTTATTAACTAGATATGTTTTCATAATTTGACAGAACTTTTGAACTTCATGATTTGGACATTCATCTATATAGTGCTAAAAGTCCTTCTTATTAAGAAACTGCTCCCTTAAATATAACTGTTCTGAAATTTCAACTGCCAGTATACTACTCTTTCTTACTGAACATATGAAACATTTCAATAAAACCACAAAAGTATTTTAACTGTAATTTTTTTAGACTAGTTTTCCTTTCTGGTTAATTTTAGAATGACTTTCCAGTTTCTAATACTTTAATAATTTGAAGTTATATATAAAAAGCTTATATAAAGTTTGGCAATCTCTATATGTTTTTAGGGAACACAACAGTAGATGAGTTAATGATGAGACTCATGGCTGCAATGGAGATCTTCACAGCCCAACAACAGGAAGATATAAAGGACGAGGTAAGGTTAAGCAGATCTTTAATAGGATTTTGATGAGATAATTTGTCAAATGATTCTACATGCCTGTGATATGATCGATAAATAAAGATCATGGAGATGCATTTCCAAATTTACCAAGGGTTTTTATGCTATGAAGTTTACCTTTCAGTGATTTGCTTTCCCAGGAAGCTGATTTGCTTTCCAGGAAGTTGATTTGCTTTCCAGGCTTACCAGGGCGAGTATTAAAGGACCAGCGAGTAGGCAGGGCTAGGAGCAAAACTGCAGGTTTATTTTTTGGTCAGCCAGCTTTGTGGGGGAGGGGCGAGGTCCGTCGGTCTCCAGCAGGGGAGGCCGGGGGAGTCACCCGGTGGAGCTCTCCAGCGAGGTTCCTAGGTCCGCACACGAGCAGGGGCCAAGGAAGTTCCCACCGCGTGCCCGCCGGGAGCGGCTTTTATGTCCTGGGCCTGGGAGTGGGAGGGCAGTGGGCAGGACATAGGCGGGTCGGGGGCTGGGCGGTAGGCGTGGCTAGGCGGGTTCCGGATTTTCCTCCGTGGGAGGTGGGAGGTCGGGTTGCTCCTGTGCAGTCCACCTGTGTCTTTCCCGGGCGCGGGAAAGCTGATGGTGAAGAACCCGGAACTGCGCCATCTTGCCTCCGTTCCTCGAAACATTCAGTACATTCTTTTTATGACCCCAAGACCCAATGATTTGTTTTAGTTTATGGACTGTTTACACTTTGCTAGATTTGGGGTGGTTACAGGAAGTCGATTTGCAAGAAATTAGTTCAGAAGCATGTTTATAGAAGAAACTATAGTCCAGGAAATGATGTCTACTATATGGATTTTATCACTCACTTTTATGGTCCTCTTACTCTTTTTAAATATTGAGATTAATTAGCAATAAACACATTTTATATTTGAATATATGTTTGAAGTACCTTGAGAATTAGCAAAAGATCTCCAGCATTCTGAATTTATCAACTTCCTAAACATATTCAGGTGTTTTCTCAACCTCCTAAACATAGTCAAGTGTTATAGATAACATGAACATAGAACCTCAAATAAAACAATAATAAAAGCATTATTGATGACAATAGTGTTCAATACTTACCTAGTATTTATCATGTGCTAGGCACTGTGCTAAGCACTAATCATCTCGTATGATCCTCAGAATAACCCATGAAGTTGTGATCAGTCAGTGTTCTGGCAGTAAATGACACTTTTAAGCTAGGTTATTTAAGAAGAGTTTAATAAGGTGACCATTTTTAAAGATGGGGGCAGGGTTTTCAAAAATCAACAGAAGAAGCTGGGCATGGGGGCTCACACCTGTAATCCCAGCACTTTGGGAGGCTGAGGTAGATCGATCACTGAGTTCAGGAGTTCAAGACTAGCTTGGCCAACATGGTGAAACCCTGTCTCTACTAAAAATACAAAAATTAGCTGGGCATGGTGGCGTGTGCCTGTAATCCCAGCTACTTGGGAGGCTGAGGCAGGATAATCTCTTGAACCTGGGAGGTGGAGGTTGCAGTGAGCCAAGATCATGCCGCTGCAGTCCAGCCTGGGCAACAGAGCGAGAATCTGTCTCAAAAAAATAGTCAACAGAAGATAATACAGACCCAAGGCTAAAGGGAACCGTTATCATCTCTAGGCCTGAAAGCCTAGGAGAGGCTGCTATATGGAGAGGACTGCTTCTGACAGAGGGATCTAGCCAGCCGTCGTGGCCCAGTGGGGAGGAAACTAGGGAATAGCTTCACCTTCCTTCTCTGATCTTCTGCTAGTATCTCCTGTTAATTTAGCATAATTAGAAGCTGGAAGGTAGGAGAACCTCCATGGGCAAAAAGCTGTGTAGAGAACATGGATCCTGAGGGGGTAAATGGCAGATAATCTAGCACAGATTGGTATGACTATCTATACTTTTCAGATGAGAACACTGAGAGTCAAAGTTAAGTAAATTTGCCCAAGGCCATATAGCTGGTAGGAGCTATAAATAATTATCTCAAGAAGTCATTATTGCTTGGTTCATTCAAGAAATTTCTGGATTTAGAAAACAACCTTAAAATAAAATATGAAACGAATATTAGTATTTGTTAATCTGAGATGTTATGTTCACAGATATTTGTAAGATTATCATTTTTAATATATCTGTTTTAAATTTCTTTTTAAAAGATTTCCCTAGAACAAGTAAGGGAGAGTTTTATTTCTGAACAATGATGAAAAGTTTCTAAGGATAGTTTTAATAGACTATCCTTTAGCTATTGCAAATGTGAAACATACAGACAGTTTTCATATAACCCTGAACTATTGTATTTTACTCATTTATCCCTGTATTACATTAAACTGTGAGTTTGTTAAGAGCAAGAGTCATATCATATTCATGTTTGTAAGTCTGTCCCCTAACAGTGTACCTAGGACAAAGTCAGCACTCAGTAAATGTTTATTAAGTGATTGAATAAATGAACATCTGAATTTACATAAAATAAAGTAACTTGGAAGAAAAAAACAATATTTGATTACAATGATATAAAACCTGGCCAGGGCTAGGGGGTGGTTCACACTGGTAATCCCAACACTTTGGAAGGCCAAGGTGGGTGGATCACTTGAGCTGAGGAGTTAAGAGACCAGCCTGGGCAACATGGTGAAACCCCATCTCTACAAAAAATACAAAAATTAGCCAGGGGTGGTGTTGCATGCCTGTAGTCCCAGCTACTTGGAAAGCTGAGGCTACAGTGAACCGTGTTCATGCCATTGTATCCCAGCCTAGGCAACAATGTGGGACCCTATAGCAAGTGTAGCCTGGCACAGTGACTCACACCTGTAATCCCAGAAGTTGGGAGGCCAAGACAGGAGGATGGCTTAAGGCCAAGAGTTTGAGATCATCCTGGGCAACATAGCAAGGCCCCATCTCTACAAAAAAATCATAAAAACAATAGCTGGGCATGGTGGTACATGCCCGTAGTCCTGGCTACTCAGGAGGCTCAGGTGGGAGAATCACTTGAGCCCATGAATTGAAGGCTGCAGTGAGCTATGCTTACACCACTATAATCCAGTCTGGGTGACAGAGTGAGACCCTGTCTCTTAAAAACAAACCAAAAAAATAGATTTTAAAATATTTTTTAAAAATGAAACCCAATATATCCACATTAACAAATATGAAAATTTGGAGCACTGTAACTAGTTTATAGATTTTTAATGTTCACTAGGTATCTTCTATTGCTATAAAAATACTGTTTATACTTTTTCTTAATAATCAGAGTTTCATTTACTCTGAAGGAAAGGCATTCAGATATATGGTAGAAAGATGTTTTATCTGTTACTCTATAAATTGACAGTGACATTTTGAAATAATGAAGTACTGTACTTAGTTAGGAATTTGTAATAATAGGTGTTTTGCCTTTCAACATTACATTTATCCTGGAACAGAGGCATTGATTGACAATAATTCACTAAAAACATTCTTCAGCCATTTAAATCTTAAGTCTCATTAGTACCAGATTTACAGATTATGCTGTACAAGAATATGAATACACAATATTTGCATACATATTCCCAGTTCATTTTTTCATCTTAATTTGTGTTCCCCATAATGCACTGGTAAAGAAATTGACTTTAAGTCCTTTAATACTGAGCACAAAATTTAATATGAGGGTTACAGGAAAAATCCAGCGCTCCATATAATTGAAATTTTTATTGAAATTTAATTGCAAGAGGTAAGGATTTCTCTTTTAGAGTGTCTTCATGAAAGTTATAGCTCAAGTTATAATAGAGTTCCTAAGAAAAACGTTTCTAACTTTAAAGACTTCTTTTGTACTATACATAGACCATAATGATTTGGTATCTGCTGAATATGTGACAAGAAGCACTGTCCCTTGTTATTGTGAATTTGCCTTTATTTTTAAAAAATTACAAATAAGACTTCACTTAAGTTTGAAATTAAAACAGTGAATAGGTTTGGAGGCTGGCTTCCTAGGCCTGAGTTTATTTAAATTTAACTTTAAATTATATTCATCACTTTGATGATTCCATACTTAAACCGGAGATTCCTATGTTTAAAACTTTTGTTAAATAAACCCAAACGTGAACCATATTTATACACTGAATCACTCTTCAGTGGCCCAGAAAGGACTAACCTTTATATCACTGATTGCTCTATTTTTAACTAGGGTATATACGTTATATGGATCTCTGTTTTTGACGGAACCGCCTATAGCTTTCTCTCTTAGACATTTTCATTAGTCATGTTGGTTTGGTTTTGTAAAGGTTTACAAAGTACCTACCAAGTACATGTCACTGGACTAGGTCCTTGGGACAAAGAAATCTTTTGCTTTAATGAGGGAGTATTGGCAAAGTGTAGGTGAGGAGGAAAACAAATATTACTACATTACAGTAGCCACATTTTAGAATCTATTTTTGCCTAAAGCCTGATTCCAAATGATAGATGCTTTTTAACATGTAAATGGGTTGATTTTTTTATATGCACTATTTTTTAAGCTACCTTGAAACCTCTGATAACCAAGAGTTTGTGATACTTAGTTTGTGATCTATTTATTGTTTCATTTATTTATTCATTCAACACAAATTTGTTTATAATCCTCTATCCTGCTTGCAACGATTACTCTCTTCTAGGCTTACCTCTGTGATTAACTTGTATCTGAACAATAGCTCGGTAATTGTCACAATGCAGATGTTGGAGATCAAGGCAGATTTCAAGGGCAGTTACATCAGTCTCATCTCTAGAAATTCTAAGAATACATTAGTGGAACATGGACAAAACATACCAGAGGGGCATGCTAGGCTTATTTTAAAGGGTTCTAATTTAGGATTTAAAAACTGCATTGCCACACTGTAGGGAAGATATGTTTATTACCTAACAGCAGCCTTTTTGTTGCCAAAGGAAATTGTTGGCTTTGTTGTCTGCTACATGGAATGTGTAACTTTTTTCCCCTAAGCTTTGTCTTAGTCTGTTTTCAGCAGCGCATTCCTTTTCCTTTCCTCTGTTTAAAATCTCACCACCATCATACCCATTCTGTTTGCAGAGCTAACAATGACAAACAGAATACTGATTCTGGCTTCTGTTGCAGTTTTTTGTTGTTGTTGTTGTTTTTTGTTTTTCATTTTTTGGGTACACAGTAGGTGTAAGTATTTATAGAGCACATGAGATGCTTTGATACAGGCATTCAATGTGAAATAAACACATCATGGAGAATGGGGTATCCATCTCCTCAAGCATTTATTCTTTGAGTTATGAACAATCCCATTACATTCTTTAAGTTATTTTAAAATATACAATTAAGTTATCATTGACTGTAGTCATCCTGTTGTGCTATCAAATAGTAGGCTTTATTCATTCTTTCTATTTTGTTTTGCACCCATTAAACATCCCCACCTCCCCGCACCACCCTTCCCAACCTCTGGTAACCATCCTTCTACTCTCTATGACCATGAGTTATTGCTGTTTTCTATAAAGCAGGAATAAATTGTCTCAAGGCACAGAGAACAAAAACAATCTCTTGGTACAAAAATTAAAGCAAAACTTACTAAACAGACCTTTAAAAGGAGATTTTACTCTTATTCTGTAAAAAATACACACACACACACTCATACGTATATACATACACACACACACACACACACACCCCACTTCTTAAAGCTAGCAAAACTACTCACTGGTCAGTAGTTCTGTTAAGAGAGTTTTCTGTGAGATAGCGGTATATAAATTTATATGTGAGATTAAAAATCCAAAAATATGATATTTTTAAACATTAGAATTCCACTGAAAATGCCAAAGTTATAAAAGTTCTAATATTTAAAAGTAACTGCAAGGAGAAAACACTGTGTTAATTGTTGATGAGTAGGTTGCTAAATGGTTAGCCAACCACACCATAGGTGCCTTTCTGTAGGTAGCTACATTCTGCTTAGAAAAATAGTTATTTATCCAGAGATTTTTCTCCTTTCTTAGGCCCAAATCACAGAAAATTAATTTCTCTCACTTTGATTTATACATTCATTTCGTAAATATTTATTGAGCTTCTACTGTATAGCAGACACTGTGTGAGGCGTAAGAACACAGCTGTGAGCAAGATAAACAAGGTCCTTGGGCTTACAACCCAGAAATTCCAATAAAGTCTATCAACTAATCAGGTGGATGAAGCCCAGGGAGCACCTAGCCAGGGTGAGCCAGACATGTTCTCAAGCTTCAAGGCAGGTAGAACAGGTAAGAATATAGATAATAACAGCTACTCTCTGAGTTCCTGCTACATTCTAGGTTCTGGTTTCTGGGGCAATGTTTCTCAGTGTGATTCCTGAACTACTGGAATACCTATCTACTAAGATTCCCAAGCAGTTAGGTATGAATAAGCAACAGATTCATTTTGTTCACATTTATTTCACATTTTGAAATGTAAGATAAATTACATTCTTCAGATCCCGTTTAATTTATCATATCTGTTACAATGTATTAGACTGTTAATAGATAATAAGGATTGATTGCATTGATTGTTTTGTCTTGGCAAGCATTCATTTAACAGAGGTGTTTGGCTCTGACATCTGAACTTCATGTCATTCATATGTTATTGTTATATTTACATTCATTTTTCCTTGCTTAAGTTAATTCTTAGCTTCCCAAAATGGATCATGTCTCAACAATGGTTCATTGAAGCATAAAATTAATGATGAATATAATATAATAATTACTGCAAACCAGTACAAACTAGTGTAGTTCAAACTACAGTTAACCCTTAAACAACGTGGAGCTTAGGGTGTCGACTCTTGACACAGTCAAATGCAAGTACAACTTTTGACTCCACCAAAACTTAACTACTAATAGCGTACTGATAACCAGAAGTCTTACCAATAACATAATCGATTAACACATATTTTGTATGTTATTTGTATTATATAGTGCATTAACAAAATGAACTAGAAATAAAATGTTATTAAGAAAATCCTAAGGAAGAAGAAATGTATTGCCTCTTCATTAAGTGGAAACAGATTATCATAAAGGTCTTTGTTCTTGTCACCTTCACATAGAGCAGGCTGAGGAGAGAGGTGGAGGAGAGGTTGGTCTTGCTGTCTTAGAGGAAGCAGAGCCAAAAGAGGTGGAGGAGGTGAAAGAGGAGGCAAAAGAGGCAGACACACTCAGTATAACTTCTGTTGAAAAAACTCTCCACATAAGTGGACTCACACCATTCAGACCCATGTTGTTTAAGGGTCAACTGTAGTTCAACATTAGTATAGACATAATTCAAAGAACGCCAGTACCAGTATAGAAGATGCCAAGGCAGCTGAATCTGAGTGTGATTATTCTTATACTAGTTTCCATAAAAGAATTTGATTAAGAAGTGAATATATAAAAATTGATCATATAAGAGAAGAAATCCATTTACCCCTAGTGTCAGTGTTTCTCTCTTAGAACATTTTTTGATAAAAGCATGAGCCCTTCAAAGTTTTTGCTTCATTATTAAATAAGGCCTAATGATCTACCTCTCTGTTAAATCAATAGAATTTTTTTCAGAACAGAAGAAAAATAATACCACTAAATTAAGAAATCTATTACTAAAAGCAGAGAAGATGCAAAATGCCAAAGGAGAAATTGTTTACAAGTATACTCGAGGTAAAAATGGTTGCAAATCCTACTATTGCTGAGAAACTTGTAAAGCCAGCTGCAAAATTGGCAATTAGAAGCTAATGCTCAAAAGAGACAGCAGGCCGGGTGCAGTGGCTCACGCCTGTAATCCCAGCACTTTAGGAGGCTGAGGTAGAAGGATCACTTGAGCCCAGGAGTTTGAGACCAGCCTGGGCAACATGTGGAAACCCCATCTCTACAAAAAAGAGGGAAAAAAATTAGCCAAGCATGGTGGTGCATGCCTGTAGTTCCAGCTACTTGGGAGGCTGAGGTGGGAGAATTGCTTGAGCCCAAGAAGTCAAGGCTGCAGTGAGCTGTGTTTGCACCACTGCACTCCAGCCTGGGCAACAGTAAGACCCTCTCTCAGAGAGAGAGAGAGAGAGAGAGAGCAGAATTAGTTCTGGATTAAATACTTCATCAAATGACACTGTCAAATGGCATATGCAATGGTGATGGGGTGGTTGATGGAAGAGTGATAACTATATTCTGGACATTACTAGAGAAAGAGAGATTACAGTTGGATGAAACTACTAATGTATGCAAAGTAAGAATCAGTTCTTGTCATATGTGCTGTATGTATGTTGAAGAAGTGGAAGTAGTCATCACTCTTTATTCTGTTTATCAATGAGAAATATATATTACAAGAGAAGTTTTTCACTGAGTGATTATTTTGCAAGCTGAGTTAAAATTTAAAAGATGAGGCAGAATCAGTACTGTTGACTAAACTACTTCAAAGGACACCACCAAGAAAGCGAAAGTACAACCCACAGATTGGGAGACAATTATTGTAAATCATTTATCTAATAATAAGGGACTTATATCTGGAATATATAAAGAACTCTTACAACTCAATAACAAAAAGACAAATTATCCCAGCAACAACTGTCAAAGGATTTGAAAAGACATTTCTCCAGGGATGATATACAAGTGACCAATAGCACATGAAAAGAAGCTCAGCATTATTACTCACCAGGCAAATGCAAATCAAAGCCACAGTGAGGTACCACTTCATACCTGCTACCATTTGTAGAATCAAAAAAGTCATCAGGGGCCCGGCACAGTGGCTCACTCCTGTAATCCCAGCACTTTGGTAGGCCAAGGTGGGCAGATCACTTGAGGCTGGGAGTTCAAGACCAGCTTGGCCAACATGGCAAAATCCCATCTCTACTTAAAATATAAAAATCTTTGCTGGACATGGTGGCACGCACATGTAGTCCCAGCTACTTAGGAGGCTGAGGCAGGAGAATCACTTGAACCTGAGAGGCAGATGTTGCAGTGAACTGAGATCATACCACTACACTCCAACTGGGCAACAGAGCAAGACTCTGTCTCAAAAAAAAAAAAAAAAAAGTCTTCAGGTAACAACAAATGTTGACAGGGATGTGGAGAAATCTGAACCCTCATTGGCTGCTAGTGGGAATGTAAAATGGTGCAACAGCTTTGGAAAACAGTCTGGCAGCTCTTCAATGGTTTAAATGTAGTTACTATGTAATTCAGCAATTCCACTCCTAGTTATATACTCAAAAGAAATGAAAATCTGTGTCCATGTTAACATTTGTACATGACTGTTTATAGTAGTGTTATTCATAACAGCCAAAAGGTGGAGGCTGGGTGCAGTGGCTCGTGCCTGTAATCCCAGCCCTTTGGGAGGCGAAGGCATGAGGATTGCTTATAGTCAGGAGTTTAAGACCAGCCTGGGCCACACAGAAAAACTCCCATCTCTATGAAAACATTTTTAAATTATTTAAAAATAATAAATTTATTATTATTATTTTTAGTAGAGAAGGGGTCTTGCTATTTTGTCTTGAACTCCTGGGTTCAAGAGATCCTCCCACCTCAGCCTTCCAAAGTGCTGGGATTACAGGTGTGAGCCACCATGCCCAGCCTAGAAATAATAAATAATTTAAAAATGTTTTGGCCAGGCATGGTGGCTCATGCCACCATGAGCAGGCCAAGGTAGGCAAATTGCTTGAACCCAGGAGATCAAGACCATCCTGGGCAACAAGGCAAAACCCTATCTCTACAAAAAAATGAGATACTAAAGCTAACCTATGGGTCACAACAGGAGTCATTAAACTGGATATAAACAACCTTTGTGAAATACCACAAACAATATCAATTACCTTCTACTGTTTAGAAACTGTTATTAGTGTTATTTAAATATTATGTTTCATTTTTATTATCTAAAAGTTTTGATCTTAAAAATTTTCCTAAAATTTGTGGTTTGCATCTGGGTGAGTATCATGTACTCAGTATTAAAGGAATTCATGTCAGCTTCTTTACCAACGAATTATAGGGAGCACAAATTAAGATGAAAGAGTGGACTGGAAATATGCATGCAGATATTTTGCATTCACATTATTATGCAACATAATCTGTAACTCTGATACTAACAAGACTCAACGGATGCAGAAAAAAAATTGGCCAAAATCCAACACCCTTTCATGATAAAAAACACACAATAAACTAGGAAAAAAAGAGAACTTCCTCAGCATAATAAAGCCCGCATATGAAAAATCCACAGCCAACATCGTACTCAATAGTGAACCACTCATAGCTTTTCTTCCAAGATCAGGAAAAAAGCAAGGATTCCAACTTCCCTGCTGCCTTTTAACTGTAACTTCTAGCCAGGGTAGGAAAAAGAAATAAAAGGCATACAGATTGGAAAGGAAAAAGTAAAATAATCTCTATTTGCGGATAGCATAATCTTATATGTAGAAAACCCAAGAGATTCCACACCAAAAAAAAAAAAAAAAAAAAACTGAGCTTAAAACAAAGTCAGCAAACTTGCAGGATATGAAATTAACACATGCAAATCTATTGTATCTCTGTACACTAGCTGTAAATAATCTGAAAGATACAAACAAATGGAAAAACATTTCATGGTCAAAGGCAAGAAGAATTAATATTGTTAAAATAGCCATACTGCCCAAAGCAATTTATAGATTCAGTGTTATTCCTATTAAACTACCATTGCGATTCTTCACAGAACTAGAAAAAACTTTTAAAATTCATCTGGAGGCCAGGCATAGTGGCTAATGTCTTTAATCCCAGCACTTCGGGAGGCCAAGGCAGGCTTATCACCTGAGGCCAGGAGTTTGAGACCAGTCTGACCAACATGGTGAAACCTGCTTCTATTAAAAATACCAAAATTAGCCAGACATGGTAGCAGGTGCCTGTAATCCCAGCTACTTGGAAAACTGAGGTAGAAGAATCACTTGAACCCAAGAAGCAGAGGTTACAGTGAGCTGAGATCTCACCACTGCACTCCACCCTGGGCAACAGAGCAAGACTCCATCTCAAAAAACAAAAAAAAAATTATATGGGACCAAAAAAAAAAAAAGAGCCTGAATAGCCAAAGCAGTCCTAAGCAAAAATAGCAAAGATGGAGGGATT
Organism: Piliocolobus tephrosceles; assembly: GCF_002776525.5. Taxonomy (NCBI): domain Eukaryota; kingdom Metazoa; phylum Chordata; class Mammalia; order Primates; family Cercopithecidae; genus Piliocolobus; species Piliocolobus tephrosceles. The sequence continues at coordinate 171,780,359 of NC_045434.1, forward strand.
ATGCTACTCAACTTCAAACTATACTACAGGGCTACAATACCCAAAATAACATGGTACTGGTACAAAAACAGACACATAGACCAATGGAACAGAATAGAAAACTCAAAAACAAGACCGCATACCTACAACTATCTGATGTCTGACAAAGATGACAAAAACAAGCAATGGGTTAAGGACTCCCTATTCAATAAATGGTGCTGGAATAACTGGCTCACCATATGCAGAAGGTTGAAACTTGACCCTTTCCTTACACCATATACAAAAATTAACTCAAGATAGATTGAAGACTTAAATGGAAAACCCAAAACTATAAAAACCCTAGAAGACGACCTAGGCAATACCATTCAGGACATAGGCACGGGCAAAGATTTCATGACAAAATGCCAAAAGCAATTGCAACAAAAGCAAAAATTGACAAATGGGATCTAATTAAACTAAATGCCTTCTGCAGAGCAAAACACACGTCAGCAGAGTAAACAGACGACCAACAGAATGGGAAAAAATTTCTGCAAACTATGCATCTGACAGAGGTCTAATATCCAGCATTTATACGGAACTTAAATTTACAAATAACAACCCCATTAAAAAGTGGGCAAAGGGCATGAACAGGTACTTTTCAAAAGAAGACATACATTGTGGCCAACAATTATATGAATAAAAATCTCAGCATCACTGATCTTTAGAGACATGCATATCAAAACCACAATGAGATACCTTCTCACACCAGTCAGAATGACTATTATTAAAAAGACAAAAAAAAAAAAAAAAAAAAACAGATGCTCGCAAGGTTGCAGAGAAAAGAGAATGCTTATACACTGTTAGTGGGAGTGTAATTTAGTTCAACCATTGTGGAAGACAGTGTGGCGATTCCTCAAAGACCTACAGGCAGAAATGCCATTTGACTCAGCAACCTCATTACTGGGTATTTACCCAAAGGAATATAAATTGTTCTGTTATAAAGACACTTGCATGCCTATGTTCATTGCAACACTGTTCACAATAGCAAAGACATGGAATCAACCTAAATACCCATCAATGGGAGACTAGAAGAAAATGTGGTACATATACACCATGGAATACTATACATCCATAAAAAAGAATGAGATAACCCCAAAAATGGAAGAAAATATTTGCAAATCATACATGTAATAAGGGTTTAATATCCAGAATATATTAAATATATTAACTCCTACAACTCAACAACAGAAAATTAATTCAATTAAAAAATGGGCAAAGGACTTGAATAGACATTTCTTCAAAGATACACAAATGACCAACAAGCACATGGAATGATGCTAAATGTCAGTAGTCATTGGGGAAATACAATATAAGCCACAAATAAGATGCCACTTCATACCTAGAAGGATGGCTATAATTTTTTAAATGGAATATAAGAATTTATGAGGATGTAAATTCTCATACATATGAGGAGACACAAATTTAGAACCCTTGTACATTGCTGATTGGGATGTAAAATGGCAGCTGCTATGGAAAACAGTTTGTTGGTTACTCAAAAAGTTAAACATAGAGTAACCATATGAACCAGGAAATCCACTCCTGGCCATATACCCAAAAGAACTGAAAACAGGGACTCAAATAGGTATTTGTGCCTGAAAGTTCATTGCATCATTATTCACAATAGCCAAAGAGTGGAAATAATCCAAGTATCTGTCAACAGATTAATGGATAAAAATGTGGTGTAGCCATACAGTGGAATATTATTTTGCCTTAATAAAGGATCAAAGTACTGATAAATGCTGCAACATAGATGAATCTTGAAAATATGCTAAGTAAAATAAGCCAGACATAGAAGGACAAATGGGTATGATTCATCAGTAGGCAAATTTTTGAAAACAATCGAATAGGCAAATTTATGGGGACAGAAAGTAGATTTGAGTTTGCCAGGAATTGAAGACGTAGGGTAAATTGGGAAGTTATTGCTTCTTGGGTACAGAGTTTCTTTTTGAGTAATGAAAATGTTAGGAAATAGATGGTGGTGACAGTTTTACAACATTATGAGTGTACTTAATGCCACTAAATTGTATATTTATAATAGTGTATTGTATGTTATGGATATTTTACAATAATAATAAAGAGCACAAATAATACACATAGTTTTCAATTCTTGAGTGCAGAGAAGTGACAGGTTACTATGGGCTGGAAATTGGAAAAGTTATTATTGATTCTTGGGCTCAGTACTTACTGGGTACTACTGGGAACTGACATAGAGTGGAAAGGATTCAGGCTCTGCCTTTATGAACTTTAATCCTGAGCAGTTTGTTACTCTGTATTAAATTCCAAACTTTTATTTCATAGGGAAGTAAGGAGTCAGGTGAAGTATCTCAAAGAAGGGACTAAGCTTGTGCTGCAAATCGCTAGGGCCAAGCACTTTGTTAGATACTTCCTTTAAATCATCTCTTCTAGTTTTTATGATAATCTTAAGGGATAGTAATTGCCCCCATTTACTGAGGAGAGAGGAAACTGAGTCTTATACAGGTTAAGCAATTTGCCCAAGGTAATACAACTGTGTAAAGGACAGAATACACACTTACCTGCTTTTGATGCATCATGATCCCTTGTAAAACTGAGGTACAATTATATTAAAGACTTGTGGGATAAACTGGATCAGTGCTCTTACCAAGATTAGGTAGGATCTGAGTGGGATGACCTGAAGGCCAGATCAGACATTCCCATATTCACAAATATTATATTCACTAGATTAGAATAAGAAAGTTTCTCATATCTGCCTACTTCTACTTTTGTGCATGGAATAATGCTCACTTTTAAAAAGATATAGCCATACCCTCCTTGTTTACATTTGTTGTTCTTAAAGTGCCTGCTGATAGATCAGTTTATCCATGTCTGACACCTCACAGTAGAAGTTAATAATTGTCATATATGAAACTGATGTAAAGAGATTTGTGACTCAACATTGGCATTACAATTCAGCATACCTGTTCAGAGCCAGCCCTCTACATTTTTCCCTTTTGCCTGAGGTGAAGACTTCTTCATGGATTACAGTAACACTTTTTGACAAGCTTAGACTGGGTGGAGTTGCCATGTAATGACAGAACACAATTGATGATATCTCAGTAATGCATTCTTTTTTGATTTGGGCTGTCACCATTTATTACTGTAAAAGCATTCATTGTTAAATAGCTGGCCCAACCTGTCCACTTTTTGTTTTCAGTAATGGCGAGGGCTCAGAAAGTATGTTTAATTTTCTAGTTATGAAATATTAGCTGACTTTGGGGATAATATATCTAGTTGTATTTTCTTTTATGTAACATTTAAAAAGTAGCCATCTTAGTATTTTCTAAATAAAAATTAAAACCTTCTAAAGCCTTCTCAAGAGGCTTTTGAGACCTTCCCAATGTCATAAACCTGACAGCCACCTAGAAACATTTTTTCTTCTTATACAGATTCTTTTTAAAAGAATTGGAAGAAACTGTTCTTGTCTTAAATATAACACTAACTTAAATTCCAATCTTTGGAGATAGTCATATCCCTCATGAATTTTTATTTCCCATGGGGCCTTATATGGCCATGTTTGCGAGAATTTAGGAGCTGAAAGTACACTTTCATGTGCATTGTACCTTTACATTGTTTGCTGCCAAACTAAGGAACTACTACTGGTTGTTTCTGGGAACATTAAAAAAATAGTGTGAGTTCTCACCACAAAAAGCAATAGTATGTGAGGTTATGCATATGTTATTTAGCTCAATATAGCCATTCTACAATGTATATATAGTTCAGAACATCAGATTATACATGATATATACAATTTTTGTAAATTAAAATTAAATGAATTAATACATAAAAAACAGTATGAGTGCCAGTCCTGTTCTTTAAGGAATTTGTCATCTAAAGTTGGAAAGCCAAAGCATATCCTTACAAAAAGTATCCCTAGCAAAGGTTTGTTATATGACCTAGAAGAATTCAGAACAAACAATCTTTATAGTCAAAAAGGACTTTTCTAAAGAGGTAAGGTTTTTTGGTTTTTTGAGACAGAGTGTCACTCTGTTGCCCATGCTGGAGTGCAGTGACACAATCAGGGCTCACTACAGCCTCGACCTCCCAGGCTCAAGCAATCCTCCTGCCTCCCTCCCAGTCGCTGGGACTACAGACATGCACCACCACACCCGGCTAATTTTTTGCGTGTTTAGTAGAGATGAGGTTTCATCATGTTGCCCAGGCTGGTCTTGAACTCCTGGACTCAAGCGATCCACCTGCCTCAGCCTCCCAAAGTGCTGGGATTACAGGAGTGAGCCACTGTGCACGGCCTAAGCGGTAAGATTTGATCTGGCTCTGGAAAGCACAGTACAGTTTGCATGTGCAGAGGTAAGAGGAGAGATCATTGCAAGGTTGGGAAAACATGAGCAAAGGAACAGTGTGTAAAGAAGTTGAAATCATGTTGGTCCAGTTTGCAGAAAGTAGACAATTTGTATAGAAAAAATATCAGAGAGAAAGATATTCAGTTGCCTTCCATTAGTATTTTTGACAAGTCACTTTTACCTCTCCAAATTACTTTATCCTGATTTTCATGCCTCTCCTGGGGGATACTGAGAATTATCTGGCATTTTTCTTCCAGTTACAGATTTGTCTTGACCCTGGTTATTCTTTCCAATTACCTATTATTCCCAGGAAACAGGTACTTGCAATATGGTATGAAAAAACAGCAATGGCAATAAGTATGATACAGAAATGACACAAACAATACTTCTTAAGGAGTAAACATTTGAGTCTTAAAGGATCATATGTAGACATTTAGTAAGTAAACCACCATTAATTTGTTTTGACCACTAAATCTACACATTTTCTAGGGACTTGCTATATATCCGCATTGTGCTTAACACCAGGAGATATAAGGATGATGCATTCCCTTAGATGATCAGTGACATGCAAACAAAGGATTGCATGTATTATGACATAAATTCCATGATGGAGATACATGTAGGGTATTAGATCTGCCTAGCAGAATTAGGCCTCACCAGGGAAAATTTTTTTTTTTTTTTTTAATTTCTTGAACCAGCCTTTAATATCTGGAGACTTCTGAAGCGCAGTTACATTCACTTAGTAAAGGATAATTACACTGTATGCTCTTTTGCTTATTCTATCACTGCTTTTAATAATGGATATTTAGGTCACAGTTGACCCATTGTGGGGTGTCAGTGTTTCTCTAGTGATCCCAAGGCAGGAGAATGGGGCAGCAGATCTCCATGGCTTCTTTCAAAAATACAATTGACACAGTTAATATTGCTTTGATCCTGCTGTGTAACAAATGATACCAAAATTCCATAGCTTAAAATAATAGCAACTTGTGCTCATGAATCCATGGGGTCAGCTAGGGTGGCTGCCACGTGCTGCAGGTCTTCATGCCCTGGTCTGTTCCACATGTCTCATCTTCCTTGGACAAGTGACTTAGCTGGGTACGTTGTATTCCTGGTGAGAGGATAAAGGACATTCATAAACATGTCCTCCCAAAGACTAGGTTTGGAGCTGGAACATTTTTATTTCTGTTCACATTCTTTTGGCCAAGACATGTCAAATGCAAAGTTCAAATTCAAAGGGCAAAAAAAGTACTTTCTACCCCCAGTGAAGGAAAGACAGAGGTGTGGATGTGAGGAGGGTGAAGAACTGAGACTGATAATCAATGTGTCATAATGATGCTTTAATCCTATGCAGAGTAACAGAGAGAAATGGAAGAGAAACTGCCGTTGTGCAGCTTTTCATTTTGCCATTTTGGAGGATCTGGTTCCATGTAGAGAGGGTCATTTTGGAAGTTTTATATATAAAACCATTTTTTTATATTTAGTTTTTGATTTACTTATGTTTCCTGATTTTTTTTTTTTTTTTTT
>NC_045434.1:171786616-171807381 GCF_002776525.5 Piliocolobus tephrosceles
TTCTGTGAAGAAACTCATTGGTAGCTTGATGGGGATGGCATTGAATCTATAAATAACCTTGGGCAGTATGGCCATTTTCACGATATTGATTCTTCCTATCCATGAGCATGGTATGTTCTTCCATTTGTTTGTGTCCTCTTTGATTTCACTGAGCAGTGGTTTGTAGTTCTCCTTGAAGAGGTCCTTTACATCACCAGGGAAAATTTTTTAAGGCTGAGACAAAAAGTTAGCAGCATTGTGGCAGGTCGACTTGTGGAAAAGTATCTTCTAGAAGAAAGAAGGGTACTTTTCCAGTTGATGGCTAGATTGGAGGAATACACTATCAGCCAATAACACACATCATAATTAAGTGAGGGCTACTTGGTTAGGCAGAAATATTCTAATTTTGGATTAGATATTTCACTTTAACAATAGCCATACATACCTCTCATTTCCTATTGTACTCATCTTTGCAGAGTATTTTTAGCATAAACCACACCAAAACGTGTTAGAGGTTTTTGGTTTTATGCCTGGACATATATAGGCAAAACACTCCTATAAAAAATTATAGCAGACTAGTGAAAACTATTTTCTTTCTTTCCTTCCTTCCTTCTTTCCTTCCTTCCTTCCTTCCTTCCTCCCTCCCTTCCTCCCTTCCTTTCTGAGTGCAATGGTGTGGTTTGGACTCACTGCCACCTCCCCCTCCTGGGTTCAAGCGATTCTCCTGCCTCGGCCCCCTGAGTAGCTGGGATTTCAGGTGCCCACCTCTACACGTGGCTAATTTTTGTATTTTTAGTAGAGTCGGGGTTTCACCATGCTGGCCAGGCTGATCTCGAACACCTGACCTGGTGATTCGCCCACCTTGGCCTCCCAAAGTGCTGGAATTGCAGGCATGAGCCACCGCGCCCGCCCGTGAAAACTATTTTAATAGATTTGCTTTTGGAATTCTCAACTGCCCACTGTTGTTTCATTGAAGAAATTCACTGCTAGTATGCTAAGATACACATCACAGCTTTGCACAACTTTGGGAATTTCAGTGGTTGGAGAACAACCAAAACTATTATTCATTGCCGATAAGAATACAAAGTGGTTCAGCCACTCTGATAAACAGTTTCATGACAGTTTCTCAGAAAGTTAAACATACATTTAACTTATGATCCAGCAACCTACTGCTCAGTATTACTGTAGAAAAATGAAAACTTAGATTCACACAGAAACTTGTGCATGAGTGTTTATAGGAGCTGTGTTCATAATTGCCAAAACTAAACCCAAATGTCCTTAAGTATCCTTTATTGACCTTCAGTGGGTAAACAAATAAGCATACTGCTCAGAAATAAAAAGGAGTGAACTTTTGATACATACAGCAGCTTGAATGTATCAGAAAGGCATTATGCTTTGTAAAATATATCAGTCTCTAAAAATTACTGTACAGTTCTATTATATGATGTTTTTGAAAAGGCAAAACTATAGGGACAGAGAACTGGTCAGCGGTTGCTGGAGAGTATTCAGGAAAGTATGTGACTGCAAGGGATACCACAAGGGATATTTTTTGTATGATGAAACTGTTTTGTATCCTGATTGTGGTGGTGGTTACATGAATCTGTACATATGTTAGAATTCATGGAACTGTACATTACAAATAATCCATTTTACTGTATGTTCATTTAAAAATAAAATTAAAAACAAGGAAAAGTGACAGTTTATGGAATGGACTTTAAAATGGGTTTTAACAAAATTTTATTGTTCCTTCCTTTGTTTTAATAACTTTTTGGATGTCTTTGATAATGGTGACCATTATATACATAAGACTAGGCCATTTGCAAAATCTGTAAGACAGGTTTTATTATACTCATTTTATAGAAGAGGAAACTGTAACACAGAACATTTAATGACTTTCCCAAGTCATATGCTAATTGGAAAAATATCTTATTTGACAGACATATACTAATTAGAAAAATATCTTATTTAACAGACAACAGTTGGGATTGTACAATCTTTCCCAATATAGACTGCAGTCATTGGTGTGGGAGTTGTCAAAATATAGTACAGTGATTATTAGCATCACAATCACCTGGGGAGCTTGTTTAAAATACATTCCTGGGCCTCTGACCTATTGCCAGTTTCCAATTTCCTCTTAAATAAAATAGGCATAGTAATAGTACCTACCTGAGAGTAACATGCACTGGTACCTAGTATGTAATAAGCACTATGTAAATAAAAGTATTACTGCTGTTATTTTTAATCTAGGCTGATCTGGAAGGAACTTTAGAATTTACTTAATCTTACTTCATTATTCTGTAGTTTAGGAAACTGACACCTGTATAAGTTATTTGCCCAAGATCACTTATAGAGTCAGGCCTGTCTTTTTATTTTTTTCTCCTTTTAGTGTTATTTTATCTTAATTCAAATTAAATAGTTCTCTTATAATGGGGCATCCAGTATGTAGGGGCAGGAGTTGGGGAAAAGGATTTGCAAATGATTTTGAATTCTAGCATTTTGTTTTTAAATAGCATTTTTCTTTAAAAAATTTGTCCATGCACTTTTATTAGAAAAATACTGCCTTAAATTCTCTTTTTCATAAAGCTCTTACATGCGCATGAATGTATTTGATTATACCACTTTAGCAGTTGTAAAATATTTACCCTGAGGAAAAGATATACTAGAATAACGATATGTAAATACAAAGAATACAACCTATGGAATCTGTTCACTGCAAATATTCCAGGTGTAACTGAGACAAAGAACATACACTTTGTAATCCTGAACCAGTTTATTTATGCTGCAAAGCAGTAGATAGATTCAGCTTTACAGCCAATCCAAAGTGTTTGTGAAAATCTCTTATCTGGAAAGGGAGTGAAACCTTCTATGCAGCTTTTTAATCCAAAGATCAATTTGAATGTATAGCTGTAGATGTCTAATTACTGTTTACTGAAAGATTGAACTACAGGATTTCACTTTGAAAGTCAGAACCAGCCAACCATGGAGAACAAACCTACATATGCTTGAGAACCTTTTTGCATTTGCTTCTCAGTCTTTTGTCAAGAAAGGAGCTGTCTAACATATACCTGCCTAATTACTCCCTCTTCACTTTGGAGGGACTCTAATTACCCATTCATGTGCTGTATCTTTAACCACTGAATATAGTTTAGTTGGTAAAATGCGTGCTCTGTATTTCAGTCCAAGAAAAATTCATTCAGTGTCTGCCATGTGACAAGTCCAGGCCAAGGTACTATGGTTTCTGCCTTTAGGGTACTTGCCACTTATCTCTAAAACTGAAACCTCAGTACCTGAAGCAGTTAGAGACCAGATTGGTTCAAAACGGAGGGATATGGTCCACGAACAAGTGGAATGGAAGGAAGTTCAGAAGAATAAGAGATGAGGATAGACTAGGTGAATCTAAAGAGAGATAGGGTTTGAATTAGGACCTGGGTAAATGGAAGAGTCCATGACTCATGAGAGATAGCTGTAAGTTAATGGTTACGAGTTTGCAGTGCTATATTGCCTGAATTCAAATCCTAGCTCTTCTACCTAGCAGCTGTATAATCTTAAGAAAAGTCACTTATCCAAGTTTCTGCATATGTCAGTAGTTAATTCCTCTTCATTACTGAGTAGTGTTCCATGGTATAGATATACGACAGTTTGTTTAACAATTTGCCTGTTGAAGAGCACTCAACTGTTTTCAGGGTTTATTATTATGAATAAAGCTTCAATGAATATTCAAAAAAAAAAAGAAAAGTCACTTAATCTTTCTGTGCCTCAGTTACTTCAGTTAGTAGCCATTTGATAAGACTGTTGTGAAGATTAAATCAGTTGATACATGTAAAGTGCTTAGACTGGTGCCTGACATCTAGTAAATAATCAGAAAATATTATCTGCAATAATACTAATAACATAAACTAAGTTTGGAAGAATGAGTAGGAAGAATCATTTGGATTAAGAAATAAGAACATTATAAAAATTTGGATATGTGATACAGCTTGGAAGTGTCAAATGGCTTGGGATATGTGGGAAAGAAGTAATTCAATAAGGCAAGAAGGAGTTATTCATAGACAGAATTGAGGAGGGAGAGGACTGAAAATGTGCATTAGGGCACATTTTTCTTGAAGGTATGTCTATGTTCTGCTATAAAGCTTGAACCTTAAACTGGGCAGTAAGCATTCATTGCTTCTTTTAAGCAGGAAATTAGCAAGATTAGATTTGCAATTTAGGAAACTAATTTGATAGGTATGACATTTGCTTACTCACTTTGTTCCTATCTTTATGATAATACCATTTTGTTGTAATTTCTGTTATTTTGTTTGCTTTCTGAACTACAGTGCTTTTCCAGCTGTGGTCTTTGAGCATACCTTTGGCTTCCAAGCTAGACCTACTGAATCAGAATCTCTGCAGGTGGGCCAGAGAGTCTGTGTTTTCACAAATTTCCTATATAACAAGTGATTTCTATGTATCTTAAAATTTAAGAACCATTGGTTTAGTGGAAAGAACATAAGTTTTAGAAACAGACCTACATACAAAACCCGATTCAGTTCCTTATGAGATATACACCATGGACAAGTTACATAGCCAATTCAAGTCTCAGTTTCCCCATCTGTCAAGTAGAAATAATATCCCATTGTGGTATTGTGGGAATGAAAAGAAATAGCATATGTAAAATGACTAACCCATAATAGGCCCTCCTGTATATTGACTTCCTTTCTAAGCTTATATATCCATCTCATACAACTAATGAGAGAAGGAAACTGTCTTACTCATCTTATCTCCAGTTTCTAACACAGGGCCTACATTTAGTAGATGTGCAGTAAATATTTTATAAATATGTAAGTGGATGAATGAATTTTATGGGGAGAAACTGGAAGTTAGGAGACTTATTAACAGGCTAATGCCGTAATCTCTGAGTTAGTGATGACAGGATCTAAACTGAGGCATCATTCTTGAAAAATGTACAGGTTCCATCCTAGGTTACGAGGCAGACGTGTACATTGTCTCTGGATTGGTTTAGCCTTAACATAAACTCTCACTAGTTAGCCAGTTTCATGTAAAGCAGACACTGAGACGGCAATCCATAGTTTGAAATTCTCCCACTAAAGAAATTAGTAAGCCAGTCCTAAATTCAGCTTTTTAGCTGACTCCCACATACCACTTCTATCCAGATGAAAAAGAATCTTTTCTAAACAGCTCCACCGGAAATTCCAGAGACTTACATTCTAGCAAAGCAAGACAATCTCAGTTAGGACTTGGAAGTTACTTGCTGCTTGTGAATTCATCTCTGTTTTTATAGTCCTACACAGACTATTTTGAAATTTCTGTGTTTAAAACTGTTGATTACTGGAGTTTTAAAAAATAACCAGTTAGTCTAACATTATATAAAAGGCTCAATCTTTGATATAATAAGTAGTAACCTGGAAGAATGTCATGTCAGATTTGCCATAATCCTTATTTCACTGTTTTTGAGCACCAGCAGATAATGATTTTACAGACAAATCCATTTAGCAGATATGAACTTACAATGCAGATGTATGTGGAACCAAATGCTCATTTGGTGTTCATTTGTTAAAAATCTGCCAAGCACCAAGCACTGCTTGGGGGTCAGAATAAAGAGATAACTATGGCAAAGTCTCTTCAATTTGTTTAAAGTCTGAAAAGAGAAATAGACATATAAATAAATGTTGACAACTCTGCAGAATAATATAAGACTGGAGGTGAATATCATTCCTTAGCATCTTGCCTTTCTCTAAGGAGAATCCATTGAGAATTAAATGAACTAAACTTGTATTTGTTTTTCCTATACAATTCATTCAGCAAGTTGAAACAGATTATTCCTTACACACCCAGGAAAATCATTCCATAACAGTCTGCTACACTAATTCAAGGATCGTATTTGCACTGTTTGGAAGGAAGAAAATGTAGAGGTGGAGAAATACAATAAGCATGTAGGTTCAAGATAAGTTAAATAACAGAAAGAGCTGTAGATTAGGTATCAGGAGGCCTGCATTCTAACAAGCTGTGTGACTCTGGGAAAATCACTTACGCTTTCTGTGTCTCAGTTTCCTCATCTCTGAATAGGGATAAAAGTCCCTTCCTGGCCAGCCTAATTGTTGTATCACATGTAAAAGTGCTTTGTAAACTTTGAAATATAAGACTTCAAAGGATTTGCAAATACTTACTTAGTTAATGGTAGATCTGGTGAGATAAACAAGGAAATGAGAACTTTCTACAGAATGGAAACCAAATGAGAACTTTTTACAGAATAGAAACCACAGTGATAAGTTAGGCCTAGGCTAGGGAATTCTCTTTTTTAGATACCGAGTCTCACTCTGGTCACTCAGACTGGAGTATAACAGCGCAATCTTGTCTCACTGCAACCTCTGCCTCCCAGGCTCAAACAGTTCTCCTGCCTTAGCCTTTCAAGTATTAATCACTGGGATTGCATGCATGCACTACCATACCTGGTTAATTTTTGTATTTTTTTTTTTTTTTTTTTTTTTGGTAGAGACGGGGTTTCTCCATGTTGTCCAAGCTGGTCTTGAACTTCTGGGTTCAAGCAATCCGCCCGCCTTGGCCTCCCAAACTGCTGGGATTACAGGCATGAACCACCATGCCTAGCCAGTGAGAATTCATTTTTATCACATAGTTGAGGCCTTCTAAGTCATTGCTGATTTTCCCTTCCAGTCTGGAAATGCTTAGTACATTTCAGAGCAGAATCCCACCATCTGTTTTTCCATTTGATCCTCAAAGTCTGGGCTACCCTAATGTACAGCAAACCTAGAGGCTTGCTCTGGGCCTTCACACAAAAGAAGTAACTTCCTCCTCTATCTGTCCCTACTTTCTGCACTTAGAGTGTGATTACCTAAAGGCAGACTAAGCTCTTATGGAACCAACAGAGCAGATTTACCAAATCAATAGATAGACTGTGAAAATAAAAAGAGAAATCTTGCTCATGAATACGAAGAATCAATATCATGAAAATGGCCATACTGCCCAAAGTAATTTATAAATTCAATGCTATCCCCATCTAGCTACCATTGACTCTTTTCACAGAATTAGAAAAAACTACTTTAAATTTCATATGGAACCAAAACAGAGCCCTTATAGCCAAGACAATCCTAAGCAAAAAGAACAAAGCTGGAGGCATTATACTACCTGACTTCAAACTATACCACAGGGCTACAGTAACCAAAGCAGCATGATACTGGTACCAAGACAGATATATAGACCAATGGAACAGAACAGTGGTCTCAGAATAACACCACACATCTACAACCATTTAATCTTTGACAAACCTGACAAAAACAAGCAATGGGGAAAGGATTCTTCATAAATGGTGTTGGGAAAACTGGCTAGCCATATGCAGAAAACTGAAACTGGACCCCTTCCTTCCACCTTATATAAAAATTAACTCAAGGTGGACTAAAGACTTAAATGTAAGACTTAAAACCATAAAAACCCTAGAAGAAAACCTAGGGAATACCATTCAGGACATAGGCATGGGCAAAGACTTCATGACTAAAACACCAAAACCAATGGCAACAAAAGCCAAAATTGACAAATGGGACCTAATTAAACTAAACAGCTTCTGCACTGCAAAAGAACCTATCATCAGAATGAACAGGCAGCCAACAGAATGGGAGAAAATTTTTGCAATCTCTCCATCTGACAAAGGACTAATATCCAGAACCTACAAAGAACTTAAACAAATTTACAAGAAAAAAAAAAACCCCATCAAAAAGTGGGTGAGGGATATGAACAGACACTTCTCAAAAGAAGACTTTTATGCGGCCAAAAAACATGAAAAAAAGCTCATCATCACTGGTCATTAGAGAAATGCAAATCAAAACCACAGTGAGATACCATCTCACACCAGTTAGAATGGCGATCATTCAAAAGTCAGGAAACAATAGATGCTACAGAGGATGTGGAGAAATAGGAACGCTTTTACACTGTTGGTGGGTGTGTAAATTAGTTCAACCATTGTGGAAGACAGTGTGGCGATTCCTCAAGGATCTAGAACCAGAAATACCATTTGACCCAGCAATCCCATTACTGGGTATATACCCAAAGGATTATAAATCATTCTATTATAAAGACACATGCACATGTATGTTTATTGCAGCACTGTCCACAGTAGCAAAGACTTGGAACCAACCCAAATGCCCATCAGTGATAGACTGGATGAAGAAAAAGTGGCACATATACACCATGGGATACTGTGCAGCCATAAAAAAGGATGAGTTCATGTCCTTTTCAGGGGCATGGATGAAGCTGGAAACCATCATTCTCAGCAAACTAACACAAGAACAGAAAACCAAACACCACCTGTTCTCACTCATAAGTGGGAGTTGAACAATGAGAACACATGGACACAGGGAGGGGAATATCACACACCGGGGCCTGACGGCAGGGTGGGGGGTTAGGGGAGGGATAGCATTAGGAGTAATACCTAATGTAGATGACAGGTTGATGGGTGCAGCAACCTATGATGGCATGTGTATACCTATGTTATAAACCTGCATATTCTGCACAGATCTTAAAGTATAATAATAAAATCTCAGAACTTAAAGTATAATAATAAAAAGTAATTTTAAAAAAAAGAAAGATGACACTTGGGTCACTAGTCTCCTGGCTCACTTTACTAATCTACCTCAACTGCCATCACTAATTAGGGTGAAGAGATGACTACTACCATGGCTGTTACTGCTTTTGCTGTATTTAAATGCATTTGGAGAGCCTTACATAATTTTTCCAACTTGATGAACTTATTACTCAGTGTATAATCTAGGAAGACAAGAAATTAACTTTCTAGAATTTGGGGACTTGTTAATAGATAAAATATGTCTTCCATATGAAAGAATGTGTATAATATATAGGCAGAGTTTTAAATGTAATAAACACCTATGTACTCAACACTGAGTTAAAAAGTAGACTAATAACAATACTTTGGAAACACTTTAGTAACCCTCTCAAATATCTTTTGCCTCTATATGCAGTCTCTATTCTGACTAGTATATTAAAATTACTTGTTTATGTATGTCCTTAAAAAAAAGAGAGAAACCTTTTTGAAATTTGGTATTTCAGAAATCAAAGTAATCATTGTGAGAAAAATAAGAATGTTGTCAGACTTCTGAAATGCATTTATAGTTTAAGTATTTTCTTCTGAATTACATCTGGTGCATAATCCGTGGTTAAGACCACTAATCTTCTTATTTTTGGCCCTGGGACACTTATCAGAGCCCTGGCACATAGGGACTGACTTGGGTGGTGGGGTGTAACAGTCGATTAGGGTCTAATGGAAGGTGCTTCAGAGACCTGAGGTTCATGTTCATGTAATTATTCATGAACCATCCTTTGCTTCCCCTCACCCATACCATTTCCATTTTACCTATAGAAAAATGATGCTATTTAGTGACAGCTGATTTGCCCCAGGTCCTTCCTAAACGGTCCTTAGGGGAAATTCAACTATTTTCCCTAAAGTCACACATCTAGTTATTAGAAGGATGAAGATTGATATTATTGGATTATTATTAGGATAATATTCATCAAATACATACCATAGTCTCAGATGCTGTGTGATATATTGATTTCATTTCATCCTTCCATTAATCTAGTTACTGGAGTTTTAAATTTTTCTCAATTTTTCTTTTTTTTTTTTTTAGTCAGAGTCTTGTTCTGTCACCCAGGCTGGTGTGCAGTGGTGCCATCTTGGCTCACTGCAACCCCCGCCTACCAGGTTCAAGCAGTTCTCCTGCTTCAGTCTCCCGAGCAGCTGGGACTACAGGTGCATGCCGCCACACCCGGCTAATTTTTTGTATTTTGGTAGAGACAGGGTTTCACCATGTTGCCCAGGCTGGTTGCAAACTCCTGAGTTCAGGCGATCCGCCCACCTCAGCCTCCCAGAGTGCTGAGATTACAGGCGTGAGCCACTGCGCCCGGCCATTTTTTTAAATTTTAGAGATAAAATTGATCAGTGTTGGAAGAGGTCAAGGAACTTGCCCAAGGGCACAGAAATTAAGTGGCAGACCTAGAATTCAAACTTTCAAGGCTGTCTGTATTTGAAGCCCATGACCTTTTCCCTATACTGTTCGGCCACCAGGATGAAAGGAGGACTGGAATCCAAGTCATTTGGCTGGAAGGTGAATGTCCTTGTCCTAGTACACCATGATGCCCATACCACCAGGCACTTCTTTTGCTTTTTTGGTATTTATTTATTTTATTTATTGACATTCTCACTCCATTGCCCAGGCTGGAATGCAGTGGTACAGTCACAGCTCACTGCAGCCTCAACTTCCCAGACTCAAACAATCCTCCCACCTCAGCCACCCAAATAGCTGGGACTACAGGTATGTGCCACCACACCCAGCTAATTTTTAAATTTTTTGTAGAGATAGGGTCTCACTGTGTTGCCTAGGCTATTCTGGAACTCCTGGACCCAAACAGTCCTCCTGCCTCAACCTCCCAAAGTGCTGGGATTATAGGCATGAGACATTGCATCTGGCCTGCACTTCCTTTGAGTGCCAAGTTAACTTTTTTTTTTTTAAGCAATGCCATCATTTATACTTTAAATGTGGAAAGATTAAAATATTTCTCTCTCTCTTTTCACTACAAACAGCTTTGTTGTTTAGCCGTAAAGTATCAGCACTTCATTCTTTTTATGGTTGAATAATATTCCATTGTATGCATAATACCACATTTTGTTGTTTGGCCATTGGCTTGGTAGCCATCAAGACAGCAGCTCGTATGGCCTCCCTCTGTAATTTTGATATTTTTTTTTAGGTGAAATTCACATAACAGAAAATTAACCATTTTAAAGTATACAATTCAGGCCAGGCATGGTGGCTCACGCCTGTAATCCCAGCACTTTGGGAGGCCGAGGTGGGCAGATCACGAGGTCAGGAGATTGAGACCGTCCTGGCTAACACAGTGAAACCCTGTCTCTACTAAAAATACAAAATAGTTGGGCGTGGTGTTGGGCACCTGTAGTCCCAGGTACTTGGGAGGCTGAGGCAGGAGAATGGCGTGAACCCAGGAGGTGGAGCTTGCAGTGAGCCAAGATTGTGCCACTGCACTCCAGCCTGGGTGACAGAGCAAGACTCCGTCTGAGAAAAAAAAAAAAAAAAATGATTCTTCCACTTTTCCTAGATACCTGGAAACCTGTCCATTCTTCGCTTGCCCTCATATGCTTAATCAAATCATTTTTATCTGTGGTGCAAAATCCCTTTCAAGACTTTCTACTGTTGGCACATGTAAAGGCTACTGGGAGAGCTTTGACTTTAAATCTTTCACACTAGTGTCAGAACTAAATTATAGCTTCTGATTTTTTGTAATGAACAGATTAGTTACTCTTTCCATTTGACCTTTCCTTTTCCTGAATCTCTCCCTAGATTTTATAAACTTTAAATCCCATTAGGATTTTATTCCCTACTTACTGAAAGTTGAAAGTTTAAAAGACTGACACCAACATTTATATTGATTTTAAAAGTCAGCAAAGTTTTTCTATAAAGGGCTGGATAGTAAATATTTTTGGCCTTGGGGACCATATACTTTTGTCACAGCTGCTCAACTCTGTCATTGTAGCACAAAAGTAGCCATAAACAATATGCAAATGAATCGATATAGCCATGTTTCAATAAAGTTTTATTTACAAAAACAGGCCACAAGTCAGCTTTGGCCCAAAGACCATACATAGTTTACTAACCTGTGATTGAAAGTAAGCATTTTTCTATTGTCTTATCTGTCTCCTTTCAGGGAGGAATCCTGACCGGAGAAGTCTCCATAGAACATAGTATTCAGCTTTTATCAGTGACCATTATATCATCTCTTTGTTACACTCACATACACACACCCCCAAAATTCTGTAGACCATTTAGCCAGATATGCCACATAACAAGGCTGACATTTTGGAGAGGAATAGGTGTTTGGCTGTCTCTCTCTATTTCCTTTCTCAGAATGTATGCTCTCAGTGAACATGTTCCTATGTAAGGAATTTGCATATCCATTTGGGAACCTATTGTGAGGTGTCTGTTCAAAAGCACAGGTCTTGTCTTCCAAACTCCTGACTGGCTGCTAAAGGATTAGGTCCCAGTTCTGGTATTTAACCATTCTTCTCCCCCAGTGTGGATTAACTTCCCCCATTTATGTCTTTTCTGAAAGCAAAAATAACATCCCAACCAGTCTTAAGCAGTGTTGATATATTACTTTAATCAAAATTTTCTTGCTTTCTACAAGATCAATAGGATCCCCCACTCAGAAGACTTCTACAGTCTTATAAGCAGTTCTTTTCAAATTTTAATCTGCATATGATAGGAATCACCTGGAGATTTTATTAAAGTTCATATTTCTGATGCAATTATTCTGAAGTATGGGGCCCAAGATTTTCCTTTTGTGACAAGCTCCAAATGGATTTCAATACTGCTTGTCCTTGGACCATACTTTGGTTAACAAGGTTCTAAGTACTACTTCTGTTACTACAACCTAGTCGTCCAGGGTCTTATCATTGGATCAGCAGCATTAAGAATCAGGGCTGGTATTCTATAGGTGAGGTGGCTTCAGTGATCTAGTCCTTGACTATGATGAGGCCAACCAATTTATTTGTTTATTCAGTTTAGGAGTTTCTTTAAAACTGGGGGTTACCATTCGAAATTGATGTTGGGTACTTGTCTTTCATCTATACTAGAAAATTCAAAAATATGATCTCTTTAGGTATGCTTCATCGACTGTATTCTCTTCTTCTAGACTTCCTAGTAGATGCATATTAGACACTTGACTGTATCTTCCATGTCCCTTAACTTCTCTTTCATATTTTATTTCTCTGTATCTCTGTGTTGCAATATAATTTATTGAGATTACTCACATTTCATTAATTCTCCCTTTACCTATGTCCAAGCTGCTGTTTAATCGAAATTGATGTTGAGTACTTGTCTTTCATCTATACTAGAAAATTCAGAAACATGGTCTCTTTAGGTATTGCTTAATCCACTGTATTCTCTTCTTCTAGACTTCCTATTAGATACATATTAGATACTCTTGACTGTGTCTTCCTTGTCTCTTAACTTCTCTTTCATATTTTATGTCTCTGTATCTCTGTGTTGCAATTAGATAATTTCTTGAGATTACTCACATTTCATTAATTCTCCTTTTACCTATATCCAAGCTACTGTTTCATTCATCTGTTAATTTTTTGCAGTATTAATCATTTATTTTCTAAATCCATATTGAGGTACAATTGATATACAATAAACCACACCTATATAAAGTATATAATTTGACAAGTTTTGACATATGTATACACCCATGAAATCCTTACCATGATCAAAATAGTTAACTATCACTCTCAAGGGCTTCCTCTTGTACCTTTGTCATCCCTCTCTGCTGTCTCTGTCAGGCCAAGTCCCACTTATCCACTGACCCTTCTGTTAGTATAGATTTGCTTGCATTTTCTAGAGTTTTATTAAAAATTAAATCATACAGTATATACTCATTAGTCTGGCTACTTTCATTCAGTGTAGTTATTTTGACATTCTCCACATTGTTGCATATATCAATAATGCATTCCTTTTACTTGCTGAATAGTATTCCACCACATGAATATACCACAATGTTACTTTTTTTGTTTTGGTTTTAGCAATTTTTTTTTTTTAAAGAGACAGGGAATCACTCTATTTCCCAGGCTGGAATGCAGTGGTGCAATCATACCTCACTGCAGCCTCAAACTCCTGGGCTCAAGTAAGTCTTCTCAGGCTCCTGTAGCTGGGACTATAGACACACACTACTACACCCAGCTGACTGTTTTACATTTTTTGTAGAGTCAGGGGTCTTGCTGTGTTGCCTAGGCTGATCTCAAATTCTTGGCCTCAAAGAATTCTTCTACCTTTGCCTCCCAAAGTGCTGGGATTATAGGCATGAGCCACTGCACCTGACCCATTAACAATATATATACTTTTTTTATGGAAATGGAATTTACCTAAAATAAAGTTAACCACTGTAGTGTATGCAATTCAGTGGCATTTACTGTATTTGCAATATTGTACAGCTACCATCTAGCAATTATTAACAGTGTTAATAGGATAATTTAACATTTGTATTTTAAAATTTTACACAAATGCCCTTTTAAAAATAAGAGCAAGGTGCAGTGGCTCGTACCTGTAATCCCAGCTACTCAGGAGGCTAAAGCAGGAGGACTGCTTGAGGCGAGGAGTTTGAGACCAGCCTAAACAACATAGCAAGACCCCATCTCTAAAAACATTTTTAATATAATAATTAGAATAATTAGCCTGACATGGTGGTACACACCTGTAATCCCAGCTCCTCAGAGGCTGAGGCAGAAAAAAAAAAAAATCACTTGAACCCAGGAGTTTAAAACTACAGTGAGCTATGATCATGCCACTGCACTGCAGCCTGGGTGACAGAGTGAGACCCTGTTTCTTTTAAAAAAAAAAAAAAGTTTAAAAACACAGCAAAATAGCTCAATACAATATATTGTATTTTTCTTTCTGAGTAGCCCATCATGCACACATACACCCAAGAAAGCTTGAATGTTCAGCTATACTAAAAAACAATATTCCAACAGACCCCAATACTTTATTATTAGCTAACCTGGATCTTAAAACAGGCTGCTGCCATATAGAGCAAGTCCAGCCTCCAGCAGCCATTGAGCACTATGATATGGCTATACAATTTATACATGTGAGTCAACTGCCTGACCTTAGTTCCTGTCAAACAATCAATGAAACCAACACATTACTTTTACCTAATTCACTCTGAATACTGATGTGCCCCCAGCCTCCAGTGAAAAGATTGTCAGTCTTTGATACAACCCTGTATGTGCCATCATTATTTTTGTTAATAAAATCAAGTGGGCTAAGCTATGAATGGGTAGTTTCAGTTCTCACTAAATTGTTTCTTCTTTCCATATCCTGTTTTAGGAATAAGGCTGAGCAGTCTCATGTAACCTTGCGTTTCCATGCTGTCTTGAGTTTTAAGAGTCTGCCTTGTGTTGCTGACCCTAAGTCACTCAGTTCTAAGCACACTCTTCCTGTGAGTCTCTGAGAATTGGTCTTTATTAGAGAACTCAGTTCTCCAAACCCCGTTATGATTGGCTTAAAGTTGATGTAAAAGCCACTTATAAAAGGCTTATTATGCCTATTTTTTGAAATCTTATGATGATAAATAGTTACATTACAACAGAGGTTCCCATACCTGTCTGCTCTGTACAATAAAAACCACTACTGCTGCTTTCAATAGTGTTTTTTCCACAATTTTTTGAATGTTCACCTGTTAATGGATATTTGGATTATTTCCTAGTTTTTGGCTGTTACAAATAAAGCTGCTATGAACATTTGTGTACACATTTTGTATAGGCATATGGTAATATGGTCATTTGTCTTGGATAACTACTTACCTAAGATTTAAATGACTGGATCATACAGTAGATAGATGCATAACTTTCTAACAAATTGCCGAAGTGTTTTCCAAAGTAGTTTTACCATTTTACATTCCCAACAGCAGTGTATAAGAGAGTTCCAGTGACTCCACATCCTCATTAACACTTTGTATGGTTAGTCTTGTCTTTTTTTTTTTTTTTTTTTTTTTTGAGACGGAGTCTTCCTCTGTCACCCAGGCTGGAGTGCAGTGGCGCCATCTCGGCTCACTGCAAGCTCCACCTCCCAGGTTCACACCATTCTCCTGCCTCAGCCTCCCAAGTAGCTGGGACTACAGGCGCCCACCACCACACCCAGCTAATTTTTTGTATTTTTAGTAGCGACAGGGTTTCACCGTGTTAGCCAGGATGGTCTCAACCTCCTGACCTCATGATCCGCCTGCCTGGGCCTCCCAAAGTGCTGGGATTACAGGCATGAGCCACCATGCCCGGCCTGGTTAGTCTTTTAAACTGAGACATTCTAATAGGTGTGTAGTGGTATCTCACTGTGGTTTTAGTTTTTATTTTCTTGATGATTAATGAGACAGCATTTATTTTTTGGCGTGCTTATTTGCTGTCTATGTGTCTTTTGATGAAGTGTTTGCAAATCTTTTGTCCATTTTAAAATTGGGGTCCTTTTATTTTTGTATTTTGAGAGTTCTTTATATGTTTTAGATACAAGTCTTTTACTTGAAATGTGATTTGCCAAGATTTTTCTCTCAGTCTATGATTTTGTCGCTATTACTTTCTCTTTCATAAATACCAATTATTTATGTCAATGTATTCTGCAGTGAATATTTTGCATTTAGTAGTAGAATTATAGTTTTATTGAGGGAGCATAATATACAGAGATTTGTTTTATTATTGCTTATTAGTCAAAAATATTTCTTACTATATCATGATAATTCACTAGAATAAATATCAGATAGCATTTACCTGGTCAAGAAATGTTTTATAACTCTTAATTCCACTGTTAGATGAACAGCTTATAATTGTAGTAGTAATATTTGTCTTCTACTTACCTCACATTTAATTTTTAACTTTGATTTTTAATTTTTTTATTTTTACTTTTATGGATACATAATAATTGTACGTATTTATGGGTTACATGTGACATTTTAACATAGGCACACTCAATATCATTTTCAATTGTCTTTTGGAGAAAACAAGTTTAAAATTTTGATGAAGTCCAATTTAAACATTTTTTCTTTTATGTATCATGCTTTTGGGTCATATTTCCCTAACCCAAGGTCACTATTTTCTCCTGTGTTTCCTCTATAAGTATTATAGCTTTAGATTTCACATTTGGTCTATGATCCACTTTAGTTAAATTTTGTATATAGTGTGATGTATGTATTGAAGTTTTTTTTTTTTCAGGGTCAGGAAGAGATGGATATCCAGTAGTTCTAGTGCTATTTGTTTAAAAGGTTTTCCTTTTTCCACTGTATTGCCTTTGCACCTTTGTCAAATGTATATGTTGATCATACATGCATGGGTCTATATCTGGACTTTTTTTTTTCCCATGTGTTTTTACTATCTTTACAACAGTACCATACAGAATTACTATTACTTCAGCTTTGTAATAAATCTTGAAATCAAGCAGTGTAAGTCCTCTAATTTATTATTTTTTTTCTTAATTCTTTTGGCTATTCTAGGTCCTATGCATTTCCACATGAATTTTACAATCAGCTTACCAAAACAATTTTTGGTAGTATTTTGATTGGAATTGCGTTGAAAATGTAGATGATTTGGAGAGAATTGACATAAAAATATTGATTCTTCTAATCCACAAGAATGATTTATTTATCTCACCATGTATTTATGTCTTTAATTTCTCTCAGCAGTTGTTTTCTGATGCTCGACATACAGATTGTTTGCATCTTGTGTCAAATCTATCCCCAAGTATTTCGTATATTTTATGCTATTATAAATGATATTTTAAAACTGTAAGTTCTGAGGATTTGTTGCCAGTATATAGAAATACAGGCTGGTCCAAGTGAAGTAGTGTTTACAACTAATTGACCACAGCCAGTAACAATTTTTTTTGTTCTTTCTGTACTCCCACTGCATCACTTGACTAGAAAAAAGAAAGAAGGAAGGGGAGGGAATTGGAGGGGGTTGCTTGTTATCTGTTTTATATTCTGCAACTTTACTAAACCCACTTACTAGTTATAATAGCTTTTTGGTAGAATCCATAGAATTTTCCACATTTCTAATCATTTTATCTGTGGATAAAGAGAGTTCTACTTCCTTTTCATTGTAGATACCTTTTGTTAATTTTTCTTACCTTATCAGATTCGAAAATCAGTGTGATTTATGATATAATCATCTCAGTGGATGCAGAGACAGCATCAGACAAAAGCTAATCTATTCCTGATAAGAATTTTCAGTAAAATAGGCATCAAGTAAAATTTCCTTAGCCTGATAAAGAGGGCATCTATTTAAAAAAAAAAACCACCCTACAGTTAATAAGCAATAACTCCCCGTTCTCCTTCCCCTCAGCCTCTGGCAACCTCTATTTACTTTCTGTCTCTGTGAGTTTGCCTATTCTAGGTACCTTATGTAAGTGGAAACACAATGTTGGTCCTTTCACATTTGGGTTTTTTCATTTAGCACAATGTCCTTAAGGTCCATCTATGTTGTAGTATATATAATAATTAAAATTCTTTTTATAGCTAAATAATATTCCACTATAGGTATATATCATATTTTGTGTATCCATTCATCTGTTGAACACTTGGATTATTTCCACCTTTTGACTATTGTAAGTGATGCCACTATTAACATGTGTGTACTGGCCATTTATACATCTTTGGAAAATGTCTATTCAAGTCCTTTGACTTTTTTTTTTTTTTTGAGACAAGAGTTTGCTCTGTTGCCCACGCTGGAGTACAGTGGCGCGATCTCGGTTCACTGCAACCTCTGCCTCCCGGGTTCAAGCAATTCTCCTGCCTCAGCCTCCTGAGTAGCTGGGATTACAGGCATGCACCCCCACACATGTGGGTATTGTTTTTTTGTTTTTTTTGTTTGTTTGTTTGTTTGTTTTTTTGTATTTTTAGTAGAGATGGGGTTTCACCATATTGGTCAGGCTGGTCTCAACCCACTGACCTCAGGTGATCCACCCACCTCGGTCTCCCAAAGTTCTGGGATTATAGGCGTGAGCCGCTGCACCCAGCCCTTGACCATTTTTTAATTTGCTTGTTTAGTTTCTCTGTTGTTTAGTTGTCAGAGTTTATTACATATTCTGGATAGTAATCCTTTATCAGACATCACGTGCAAATGTGTTCTCCCATTCTGTGGATTATCTTTCCACTCTCTTGAGTGGAAAAGGTTTAATTTTGATGAAGTATAATTTTTCTGTTTTTTTCTTTTTTACACGTATGCTTTCAATGACATACGAAATAAATCATTGCCTAATCCATGGTCATGAAGATTTTCACCTATATTTTTATCTAAGAATGATGTGGTTTTAGCTCTTAAATTTGGGTCTTGATTCATTTTAAGTTGTTTTTTTTTTAATATATGGTATGATGACGGTCTAGCTTTATTCTTTTGCATGTGGATATCCAGCTTTCCTAACATCATTTGTTGAAGAGGCTGTTCTTTCTTCACTGAATGGTCTTGCCACCCTTGTTGAAGATCAATCCACCATATGTGTGAGAATTTCTTTCTGGGCTTTCTATTCTGTTTCATTGTTCTGTGTGTCTATCTATCATTATGACAGTACCACAGTTTCAATTACTGTAGCTTTATAGTAAGTTTTGAAATCAGGAAACGTGAGTCTTTCAACTTCGTTACTTTTCAAGATTGTTTTGATTATTGGGGTCCCTTGAGACTCTGTATGAATTTTATGATGGGTTTTTCTGTTTCTGTAAAAAATGGCATTGAGATACAGTCAATTGTTTCTTAAAGAGTATTGAGGCTGGGCGCGGTGGCTCACGCCTGTAATCCCAGCACTTTGGGGGGCTGAGACGGGTGGATCACGAGGTCAGGAGTTCAAGACCAGCCTGGCCAAGATGGTGAAACCCCATCTCTACTAAAAATACAAAAAAAATTTGCCAGTCTTGGTGGCACATGCCTGTAGTGCCAGCTACTCCAGAGGCTAAGGCAGAGAATTGCTTAAACCTGGAGGGGCAGAGGTTGCAGTGAGCCGAGATTGTGCCACTGCACTCCAGCCCGGGCGACAGAGTGAGACTCCATCTCAAAAAAAAAAGAGTTTTGGATAATAAAGTCTATTAATTTACCTATGAAGCTTCCATTTCCAGTTTTGTTTATTCCTTTGTCTAAACACAAAGCCATTCCTTTATGGTATCCTTTTCCTTTTACCTGAAAGACTTCCTTTAACTTTTACTGTAATACACATACTATTGATGAATTTTTTCAGGTTTTATATGTTTGAAAAGCATTTTAACTTCAGTTTTGGAAAATATTTTCACTTGGTATAGAATTCTGGGGTTGACAGGATTTTTTTTTTTTCTTTCAGTACTTTAGAGATGTTGCCTCACTGTCTTCTCAGTTGCACTGTTTCTGATGAAGTCTGCTGTCATTGTTTCCTGGACATATTATGTCTTGTCTTTTCTCCAGCTGCTTTTAAATTTTTTTTTATTATTAACTTTAAGTTATTTGGTTATGATGTGCCTTGGTGTAGTTTCTTCATGTTTCTTTTGCTTAAAGTTTGTTAAGATTCTTGAATCAGTGGCTTTCTCATTTTCATCAAATTTGAAAAAATTTCAACCATTATTTCTTAAAGTAACTTTTCTTCCCCTCACCCCGACACCTCATTCCCAGACTCCAACTTCACTTACATGAGGCTGCAGAAGTTATCCCAGAGACAACTTTTTTTTTTTTTCTTTTTTGAGGTGGAGTTTGACTCTTGTTGCCCAGGCTGGAGTACAATGGTGCAATCTCGGCTCACCGCAACCTCTGCCTCCCAGGTTCGAGCACTTCTCCTGCCTCAGCCTTCCAAAGAACTGGGATTACAGGCATGTGCCACCATGCCCAGCTAATTTTTTGTACTTGGTAGACATGTTTCACCATGTTGGTCAGGCTGGTCTCAAACTCCTGACTTCAGGTGATCCACCCGCCTTGGCCTCCCAAGTGCTGGGATTATAGGCATGAGCCACTGCGCCTGGTCTCCAGAGATGATTTTTACACCTCCTCACCTTGCTTAAGTCCCAAATGAGATCTCTGATCACAGTGGGGCTTCTAGGTTATCAAGACGGATAACCTACCTTGTCAGGTTCTGAATTACCTCATCATTTATATCTCTCACTTTCAGTTTCCTCTTTATTTCTGGTACCTAGAAACTTTTCTTTCTTTCTTTCTTTCTTTCTTTCTTTCTTTCTTTCTTTCTTTCTTTCTTTCTTTCTTTCTTTCT